>NC_083367.1:33537803-33840833 GCF_030254825.1 Meriones unguiculatus | reverse complement strand
CTTTAAGTTGGGAAAATTTTCTTCTATGATTTTCTTGAAAATATTTTCTGGACCTTGGAGTCTGGAGTCTTTTTTTTCGTGAATTCCTATTATTCTTAGATTTTGTCTTTTCATAGCATCCTTGATTTCTTGGATATTTTGTGATTGGAACTTTTCTGATTTTACTTTTTCTTTGAGAGAAGTATCCATTTCTGCAAAAGACTCTCTTGTGCAATAGAGAACTGGTAGGGTTTTGTGTGTGTGTGTGTGTGTGTGTGTGTGTGTGTGTGTGTATCAAGTTTAGATTTTTGTCTCCTGGATTAGAAGAACACTTTTTCGTGACAAAGTTATTTTATTAAAAAAAAGTCATACAGCGCATCATTATTAGTCATAATTGCCATTCTGTACAGTGTAACACTAGAACTCTTCTTCCTTTTATTAAATAAAATAAAATAAAATTTAAGAAAACAAAAAAAAAACAAAACAAAAAAAAAAAGATCTTCTGGAGGTATCTCCATCCCTGATCTTAAGCTGTACTATAGAGGAACAGTTTTAAAAACTGCATGGAAATAGGCGTTTATTAACTACATCTAATGGTTAAATGATCCTTAATAGCATAGTAGCTAATCTATCAAAGACATAAGCAACAGTAATCCAATGCTTGTCTATTGGTGATCCCTGTAATACACTTAATGCCTATGTGCAATCTTTGAACATAAAAATAAGAACATTTCACATTCACAATGCTCATCTTTTTAGATAGATTATTAAGGAACGTGCTATGTTGTATTAATACCAACCTTAAAATGGTGGCTTTGAGCATACAATATATGGGTAAAATTCAAGATGACTTAAAATAGAAAGGAGAAACATTAAGAAAAATATTGGGACCTATTCATCCCTGGAATCTATGAAAAGAGAACAGACTACACACAGTTGTCCTGTGGCCTTTACACACACACTGCGGAGCATGCACATACATGATAGACTGAGCACACAATAGATAGATAGAATAGATAGATAGATAGATAGATAGATAGATAGATAGATAGATAGATGATGGGTAGATAGATAGATAGATAGATAGATAGATAGACCAAGAAAGGCAACAAGTGTGTAAGCACTCAGATATTTTTAGGATACTCTGACTTATCCCTCTGTGTACTGAAGCTATATGCATGATTACAAAACACCTGAGCTTGTATGACATTAACTCAAACTTCCAGCACGTGAACCTGAAATTTTCAGGATGAGCTGCTCTTCTTTTTCCATAGAATATCAATTGCTCATGATTCTGACATCAGAAAAAACGAGAGTTCTCCATGAAACTAAAATTGGAATTTAAGGCTCACTTTAATTGATCACGCGTGTTATCAGTCAGGCAGTGAAGGTTGAGAATACTTGGCTGGAAAGTGCAGTCCAAAGCCGTGGATTCAGTTTCTTGGAAGATGGAGAATGATACACTCACTAGAGCAGGCCTGGAAAAAGGCCTTCAGAAAAAAAATCTGAAGAGTTATCTAAACTAATCAAGTTTTGACCAAACCAAATATCCAGTCCTTTCATGTGTACCAGCTACTAACCAAAAATCTAGTAATAATTCAGACAATTTTTAATCACCATGTAATGTAATAAGTAAAATCAAGCTTAAATTTTGTCTGAGAGATGTTCAGATACAAAGACTGTCAGAGATGGCAGTGGGCATTCAAGAAATTAAGAGATCTTTAATTACTTGGCATTTTATGCTTATAACTACCCCTGTTAGTTTTTAAGGTTAGGAAAATCAACGTTCATGGTAACTGAATGGTAAATAATTATCAGGAGTGTTAATAACCTTGCAATTATTGTTTCACACTACTGAAATTACAAAGTAAAATCCTTAAGATTTTCCAACAATGGAATAAAGGTCTTAATTACTTAAGCTTGTTATGCCCTATAGGATATAAGTAGACAAATGTTTAAAGTAGAATTAACACTTTTACTTTGATGTTAATGTATTTTTAATCTCCTCTGAAAATAAAAATATAGCAACTCTGATATTAATCTATAATTATAATACAAACTACTTTTGTAGATAATTTTCTTTAAATGGTTCTTTTAAATTTTCAACTAAATAATAAAATCATTACATTTCCCTCTTCAAATACTTTATTAATTTAATTGGATGTAAGATAATTATCACAAAATTCTGCTGTTGACATTTTTCCACTTTTAATCAACTAATTTCGTTTAAAAAAATGACAAAATTAATGGAAATGTCAACTGGAAAAACATTGTTTTTCTTGGGGGGGGAAAAATCTAGTCTTACTGAGATATGTTTTTTTTTTTTTCCTTTTCCCAATGCAAGCTTCAAAGGCACACTGTGTAAAAGTGAAAGAGAACCAGTGTGTGTGTGTGTGTGTGTGTGTGTGTGTGTGTGTGTGTGTTTCTGTGTGTGTTTCTGTGTATGTGTGTATATGTGTGCACTTATATATATGCATATATGCATGTCTACTTTTGTGTATGCTTGTAATGTATGTATGTGTGCATGTATGTATATGTGTGTGTGTGTATAGCAAGCTCTGAACTTAGAAGCAAGTGCTACAACTTTTCTAGGTTTCCAAAAGGTTTTTTTGCTATTCTGGACCTTGACAGCTTCTTTGGAATTTCTAGTGCAGAAAAGCATGTGTTTACAAGCCCCTTCACTGAACAACATCCTGGTATTTGGGAGGAGCTACTCGGCCATCTTCCCTGAGGAGGCAGCTTCAAGAACACACAGGGAGCATTGAGGGAGGAAGGGGAAACTGAACTAGCTAGCCAAGTCACCTGAATGAGCCTTGTCAATCAGCAGATGTCGTAGCCAGATGAACCTCACATTCCACTACAGCAACTGACAAATGAGCTTTAAGTCAGCTCATCAGTTTGAGGAGGGAACGAGTTAGGATTTTGAGGGAAACATCATTGCCTTAATAGATAAATTTGGAGTATTTTGCCATTTTAATAATATGAAATCTGTCCCATGAACTTAGAATGTCATTTTGTTTACATTTGATAAAAACTCTTTTAGTTTTCTTCAATGATCCTTTGATGTTCCCAGTTTACAGTACTTGGTATTTTGTTAAATTTATTCCTAAATGGTGGACAGTGTTAGAGTAGGACTCTTGATATCTTCTTCTGGCCTCCATACATATAAAGCTTACATACCAGAACACACATGTGAGTATATACCATGCAGACATACACCAATGCACTTAGGGCTAAAGAGATGACTCTGTAGTCAAGAGCACTTGCTCTTGTGGAGGACCAGAGTTCAGTTCGCAGCACTAACAAGGTGGCTCACATCTGTCTATCACTCCAGTTACAGGGAACCTGAAACCTGGCTTCCATGGGTAGCAGACATGCACACGATACACATACATATATGTAAACAAAACACTCACATGAAATCTAAATAAATATTAGGCATATAAAATAGGATACTAAAATCTGTACACTTAAAGAAGCTAAGCAAGAAGGTGGACCCTGGGAAAGATGATCAATCTTCATTCAGAAAGGCAAATGGGACAGATTTTTTTTAAACTGGCAACCTTAAAATTAGGTAGAGCAGAACTTCCACTTCCCTGCCTCATTTTAAAATTCGATTCAAAACAATATTTCTGATCATCCCCAAAGCTGGTGAATGCCAACTCTTATTTCATAAATGCATATTGTAGTAGCCATGTGTTATGAGGCGTATAAATACAAATATACTTTTTTCAGTTAATTCTGTCTTGGTGATCCTTTTCCATTTGAATGGGAAAAAATTATTTTTCTAGGATTGTACTAAGCAAATCACATTGTAGAAAATTCGTTTTTGTTTTGTTTTTCCCCATAACTGTTCCACAATTTTGCCTAATTCCTGTTTTGGCTTATGCTCAGTACCACAGGATTAAACTCTAATGTTTATAGTCCTTTCATTTATTTTATTTCTCTAGCCTGCCCGTAATCCCTTCTAATTATTTCAGCTATGGCGGTTATACCCACTGTGATAATGCCTGATTTCACAGTTGCAGCTTTGAGTGTGTGGTTATACTATGCCACTTGCTTGGCACATTTCTCTCATTTTATCAGACCTTCTCAGTGGGTGTTCTTTTATCCTGGTAGTCATTAGCTTAGAGCATGCTTTGCTTTAAAATATTGTCCTTATGCACTCTGTTATAGTCCTCTAATTCTATGTATTATCTCCTTTTTGTCAGGGAGAAAATCTCCAACATGAACAAAGCGCACATTAATTTTTCTTTGACTTTCAGCAGTATTAAAAAAGAATGCCTAGCCCTGGTTCCATAATAATGCTTATTATAAATAAATTACTGTATAGATAGCCTAGACTGAATTCAAGACATGCATGATAAATTGATATGGGAAAGCTCTTGTAAAAGAATACCAGTCCACCAATCAAACCACAGGCTTAAGAAAGTATCCTGGATTCAAGGTAGGAAGAACAGGGTTGTTTTTTTAATCAGCATAATAATAATAATAGTAACAATAATAATAAACATTTGATGTACTCAAGATACTAATAGCAAATACTGTTCAAAACTGGCTTTCAATTTCAGGAAAACATAAATATATTTTAAATAAATATATAAATATATATTTATATATCCAGAATTTTCTGTTTCATAACACTGCATAAATGAACTGGCATGCTGTTTGCTGCAGAGAAATTGCAAGGTGATCCTGGAGAACGTGACTTGTAGAAATGGGTGTCTCTTGGTTTCCAGGTTGCTGTCCTCGCTCCCTTGACAAGAGACCCAGAGCAATAACTATTTGGGACTAGCACCCATGTGCTGTTCTCACTGTGAACAAACCCAGTACATCTAATGTCCTCTTTGCTAACACATCTCTGACACCCCTCCCAGGGAGCACCAGGAGCTCTAAAGAAAGAGGACATTCTAAAGTAGTACAACTGTCTGAAATATTTTTTAGAGGCTGCTAGACAAATGAATTAAGCATGACGGAGGTGATAACTCAGTAGTTTTAAAAACTATGACACACACGTCCAGGATTTCAATCCCTGATAACATGGTGGTGAATTAGGATGCTTCTGGTACCTTCTCAGAAAAACACTTCTTGTAGAAGTAAGAGCTGGTAATAAATGATCAGTAGTAACTGTTCAGCCCTTTATTTTAGTCTGCCTCAGTTCTTCTGTTTTTATATGAGAAAATTCCAGGACCAAAGTGAATTTTCACGTTTGAACAGTTAATCAAGCTTTAACAAAGGCCATTGCCACTTAGATGACAGAACCCATAAGCCCTTTAGGACCAGCTAGAACATAGCATCCTTTGATCTCTGGTGAGGCACTCCTCCACTCCAGCCTCATTTGATTCCTGAAGCTTGAAAACCACAGAGATCTGTTGGAGTTCGTCCTTGTAACTTAAATTATGTTTTCTGTTTCATCTTTAAGATGTGAAGAACTCTCCCTTGGCCTTCAGAGTTCAGTGTCAGTGCTCAGGAAGGTTGTGAAAGAACTCCAGCTCAGAGAAGTGAATGACTAGTTGGGAAACCTGCTTTAGGTTTTCATGATTCACCCTCCTTCTGTGGATCCCTTTAATTATTTCTTTCCAAACAGCCTGGCTAACATCTAGAAGGCATCCATTAAAGTGCGTCTTCTTCTGGTTTTAGGAACTGATTGTCGGCCCATATAATTTTTTTCAGTGATGATAGCATGTGGAGGGGATGTGGCTGTGACCCACCATGTGGTCAAGGAATAGTGGTGACCCCTGGAAACAAGTCAAAGCCTGGGCGCTGGCTGTGGCTTCTCCCCTGACTAATGGACCTCGGTCTCTGACTGCTTCTTCTCCATCACAGCAGTTGAAAAAACAGCACAAAAATCATGTGAAGGAACAAACACTCGCTTTTAACTCCTTACTCAGAAGATGCAATCGTTTCACAATAGAAAGGTATGAATGACTCATTGGAAGGGTTAAAGCGGTATCTACATGTGGGACTTGTTATGAGATTTTTTTTTCCGTTTTCTTGGTGTTCTTTTGTTTGAAACAACAACCAAAAAAAAATAAACTTAGAAAACAAGTACTAAAAAAGTCCTTTTAACCAAGCCTGCACTGTATGTTCTAGTTAAATCAAAAATGCTTTTGAAAATCACGTTTAGGGCTCAGCTTTGTATCATGCAAATTGAAAACCTGTAGGAGACTAGGAAAGGATCTTCACCAACCCTATATCTGACAGAGGGCTGATATCCAGCATATACAAATGGGAGGTGCATTGGACATAGGAGAAAACAAGTAACAGGACAGGGGCCTACTGCAGAGGGCCCCTGAGACACTCTACCTAGCAGTGTATCAAAGCAGATACTAAGACTCATAACCAAACCTTCGGCAGAGCACAGGGAATCATATGAAAGAAGGGGGAGTTTGTATGATGTGGAAAGGATAGGAGCTCCACAAAGACCAAATATATCTGGGCACAGAGGTCTTTTCTGAGACTGACACTCCACCAAGGACCATGTATGGACATAACCTAGAACCTCTGCACGGATGAAGCCTGTGGTAGCTTAGTAACCAATTGGTTTCCCATAGTGAGGGGAACAGGGACTATTTCTGACAGGAACTCAATGGCAGGCTCTTTAACCTCCCCACCCCCCAAGGGAGGAGCAGTCCTGCTAGGCCACAGAGAAGGACTTTGTAGCCAGTTCTGAAGATACCTGATAAAATAGGATCAGATGAAAGGGGAGGAGGTCCTCCCTTATCAGTGGATTTGCAGTGATAACGATGATTGCAGATGCATAGTTGAAAAAAATGGGACAAGGAAGACTTCAATGGACAAGCCCTACCCAAACCCCAACCCCTAGACTTTCCCCAAAAAAAGCAGTCTAAACAGAAACCTACCTAAGAACACTCCTAAAAAATGTGAGAATGATGCTGAAGTGTAACTCTCCAGAACTGATGGCTTCTAGCAGGGAGGCAGGAGGGGAAGGACTCAGTTCTCTTTAAGGAACAGGGCACTGAGAGTTTGGCCACATACCAGTAAGTATATGGATAACCCAAACTGGATATTTTTATTTAATTTTTATCTATCTACCTATCTATCTATCTACCTATTTAATTTTAATGTGAGGAAGTCACAAAGGTAGAGGGCAAACATGGACAGCCTGATAAATGAGGGTGATCTGGGTGCATGAAGTGAAATTCCCAAAAAGCCAATAAAAATAGGTTGAAGAAAAAAATAAGAAATAAAATCTTCTAAAAAATATTACCGGTTTTCTGCTGCATACTAGAAATGCATTAATTAGGTTTGATCTAAATTACAGAGAATACTTACAAACTTGTCTCTTTTGGGCTGCCTAAGTGGAAAACCTGTTCAAATAGGTGCCTTGTAACACTTCTAAAAATACCAGGGGCAGTAGGGAAAGAATAAAGTAGCACAGATTTGCTCACGTGTTTCGGCGCTAACTGTGAACTCTGTAGGAGAAATGGCACAGAACATGCCAGGGATAATTCAAATCTGCAGTCTACTTGGTACAGTGTGAGACAACACCAAGCGTGGAAGACCGCGTCACCAGGGCCAGAAAACACAGGAAAGTTTATCTCCCAGACAGTCATGCATAAAACCAGTGAAACACTGTCAGCACCTTTTCCCTATTCAATGCTGCTTACCCCTCTGTAATCATCCAGGCTTTGGAACTTCTCTGTATGGTAGGGGTGACGGCTGATCTGGAAAGCCTAGTCACTTGCAGGTCTCAAAGGAGCCTCAGGAAATAATTCTGATGCGAGTCGGAAAAAGAAAGAAAGAAAGAAAGAAAGAGAGAGAGAGAGAGAGAGAGAGAGAGAGAGAGAGAGAGAGAAAGAAAGAAAGAAAGAAAGAAAGAAAGAAAGAAAGAAAGAAAGAAAGAAAGAAAGAGGGAGGGAGGGAGGGAGAGAGAGAGAGAGAGAGAGAAAGGAAGGAAGGAAGGAAGGAAGGAAGGAAGGAAGGAAGGAAGGAAGGAAGGAAGGAAGGAAGGAAGGAAGGAAGAAAGGAAGAAAGAAAGGGTAAGCCAGAGCGATAGAGTAGTTGGACATAAAATTATCTGAGAGCCCTTAAAGGAACGGGTCACAGCCATGGCAGGATGATACTCCCCAGTACCTAGGCAGGGAGAGAAATGTTAAGTTTATGGTTGTGAGCCTAGCCTTTAACTGCTGAGACATCCCTCCAGCCCTTAGGGACTGAAAGGTAGGGATGGTGGCTTGTGACCCTTGTCAGCTATGTGTGGGTGTGCAGCATGTACCTTTACAGACATGCTCACAGGGAGAAATAAGATGGATTCAGTTCTGCTTCATATTAAAGCAGTCCATAAGGTCACTTCAATTAAAGATGATGTTGATATAAGATCAGATTCATCAATGAAGAAGGACATATATTAAAACACATTTAATATCATCTTATCTTTAATAACTGCATAATTATAAAAGACAAAAAAATCAACAAAGAACATTCCATTCTACCTCTGAGGCAATTGTTTCACTAAGGAAAATACCTTTTATATCCTCTCTTCATACCTTATGCCAAAATTAATTCCAAAAATAACATAAAAATAAAAAAAATGTACATTAAAATAAAATGCCAAGGATAGCAAGACGGCTTAGGGATTGAAGGCCCTTGCTGTCAAGCCTTCCTGGATTACTTAGAACAGTATAGTAAAAGGAGAGAAATGATTGCTGTAAGTTGTCCTCTGACCTCCACATGGGTATTATAGCCCACAGGTACGCCCTCATACACACAACAATGAAATAAAGTGTAAATAAAATACCAGAAGAAATTGTGATATCCTTTGCTAACCCTGAATAGGAAAGGACACTGTACTCTTGAGTAATAAGAGAAATCACAAAAGGGTAGCACGTTTGACAGTATAGGAAGGTCAAATTTTAGTTTAAAGGAAAAGTAAAAACAATAAAGTTAATCAATCCTTTTAAATGACTGAAATGTCTCTCAATACAGAGCAGATTAATCATTCTTCCAGAAGCTAAAGTTTTGGGCTTTCCATAACACAAAATTTGTTCCTCAGTGTCTGGGAGGAGGAATTCCATCTCACAGTAGTGGTTCCCGGTTTTTCACAGATAAGAATGTAGAAATCAAAATAAGAGTTCTGAGAAGTTACTTAAATAGTACTGACAAAATATATTTTTCTTACAAAAATATATAATTAAATCTAAAAATTGGAAGATATTTGAAAGAGGTTTCCTAAAATTTACTTATTTATTTATTTAATCAATAGAATTGTTCCAATAATACATGATATTTAATTAATAATAATTAGTAGTTATTAAAAAGAATATGTTTCTGAGATCTTTGTTAAAAATAAACTGAATGTAAGTTTGTAGATTTATTTCTGTGTTCTCTATTCAGCTTCTTGGTTTACAAGTCTTTGAAAAATACCAACACCATACTGCTTTGATTTCTATAGCTTTGTAGCTTATTTCCATGAGGAATAGATACAGAAATTGTGGTACAGTTACACAAAGGAATACTACTCAGCAATCAAAAACAAGGAAATCATTAAATTTGCAGGCAAATGGTGGGAACTAGAAAACGTCATCCTGAGTGAGGTATCCCACAAGCAGAAAGACACATATGGTATATATTCACTTATAAGTGGATATTAGACATATAACATAGGATAAACATACTAAAATCTGAACACCTAAAGAAGCTAAGCAAGAAGGAGGACCCTGGGAAAGATGATCAATCCTCACTCAGAAAGGCAAATGGGATAGACATCAGAAGAGAAAGAAAAGAGGGGACAGGACAGGAGCCTACCACAGAGGGCCTCTGATAGCCTGTGATTTTGAAATCACACAGTATGGTAATTCCAGGCTTGTTTTTGTTTAGTATTTCTTTGACTATGTTTTTCTATTATGAGATATGTCATGGAAATTTTAATAGAGATTGTCTGAAGTCAATTTTTGATAGTAAGGACACTATGACAGTGTGTGTCCAGAGCAAGGTCATGGGACATGCTGTAACTCACTGTTTGTATCTTCAAAACAAAACAAAAAGTTTAAACAAAATTTCCTTCTTTCACTGTGCAGATATTTATTCGATTTGCTAGGTATTTCCATATTTTGTTTCATAGTTCTTATAAATAAGATTGTTTCCTTGAATTCTTTCTCAGAGAGTTCTTTGATAGCAATTACAAACTCTACTGACATTGTCTTTAATTAGTATTACTTTACTGGGTTTAGTAATTAGTTTTTAGAGAGGTTTTGTTAATGGAGTTAGAATTTAACATCCACCTGTTGAAGCATGATACTCAACGTGTATTCCACACAATATTCAAAAAATCAATTTAAAGTGGGTTATGGGCTTAAAATAAGACGTGAAACTTTGAAATTCACAAAGAAAAGCATGGGTGAAGCTCTATGACATTGTACCAGAAAATGATGTACTAAAATATTTATAATCTCCAAATACAGCCACAGAAATAAAAATAGATAAAGATTACTACTTTCAAAAACATCTGAATAACTAAGAAAATAATCAATGGACTAAAAGACCAACTGTGGAGCTGAAAAAATATTCACCAACCATACATCTGATACACGAAAATATTAATATGTAACATTCATGAGGAACTCAATAGCAATAAAACAAATAACTGGGCTTAAGAACACGTGAGGGACAGGGAACATGCCTTTCTTAAAAGAGTGCATCCAAATAGCCAACACCCAGGAGTACTGGTTGCTCTTCTAGAGGCCCTGTGTTACATTCCCAGCACCCACATGACAGTTGACAACTGTCTCAACTCCAATTCAAGGGATCCCACATCCTCCTCTGGCCTCGGAACGAAGTAGGTATGCATGTGGTGCAGACATATGCAGGCCAAACACACATACACATAAAATATATCTTTTAATAAATATGTGTGATTAGTATCTGATATATCAATGCCGTTATGCAACCAAAGAAAAATGAAAGCAACATGTTAAAAAGAAGTGTGCATGACCATGGTCATTGAAGGGTTATTTACAAATCATAATAGACACAGTATGGAATCAGTCTACATATCTATAAAGAATAAATGGAGAAATAAAATAGTGTATGTACTCACTTGGGGTGTGTCTGTGTACTTGTGTGTGTCGCCGTGTATGTGTGTGTGTGTACAAAAAGTAATCTTATTAAAAAATAAGTTGGGCACAGTAGCTCATACCTAAGACCTTGGAAAAAGGCACAGGAGAATCAGTAATTTGAGATCAACCTTTGCTACATAGTGAATTCAAGGCCAGCCTGGGCAGCAAGAAACTTTGTCTCAAAACAACAGCAAATGATATAAAAAAAGAAAGATGGAGGAAGAGTCATTTTGTCTTTTGAAACAGCATGGATAAGCCTAGAAGAAACTGTTACATAAAATAAGCCAGTCTTAAAAGAATAAGCACCACGCAACAACACTTATATATAATTAGAATCGAAAATGATTGAATTCACAGAAGGTAGAATGATGATGGTTAGGGTGTGTGATGGAGTAGAAAGACTGAAAAGATAATGAATAATTGACACAAGATTTCAATTAGACCTGACAAATAAATTCAAGTGTCCTGTTGTTGAACGCAATGATGATAGTCAAGTAATTTTTCTTTCATAGAACATGATGCCCATGGTTAAGTATTCTGTCATTGAACACAATGATCGTTGTCAACTCTCCTATCATAGAACATGATGATGATAGTCAAATGGTTTATTGTAGAATGTGATGATGACATCAGCTTCTTAAAACTTAATATAATAATATATTGAGGTATTCTCACCATGAAAAGGGCACATGAAGCAAATCTATGTTAATTAACAACAGCCCTTCCACAAATGTATACATGTTTCAAGACATCACAATGTATACCATTCATGTATCACTTTATTCACTAGTTCACTAGTTGTACAAAATAAAAATTAAATTATAATTAAAACCAAATTATTCTTTCTTTCAGGTGCAGAATTTTTGTTTTATCTAAGAACTCCCACATGTAGTTTCTGAAGCAATATGCTATGTTATTCCATACAATAATTTCACCTAGGAGACACACAGCAGCCCTCTGGAAATAACATTCCATTTTCTCAATAAAACAAAGTTCATCTGTTTAATAGAAATCAAAGGAAAAAATCAGGCCCAAACACAAAGAATTTATTTTAAAAACCATCCCATCTCAACTGAGTGATTATCTCCACACACTTTATTTGAAGCCAGCAGGCTTTTTCCGCAGTCACCACCCCTTTCCGTCAGAATTCTTATTTTTGGATGTGTGATCAATTGCTTCATGCTGTTTTTCCTCATGAAGCTATAGGTTCACCCCAGCTGCAAAAATGTTCTGAACTCTAAGCAAAGCCTCCATACGCAAAGTCAGGATGTGATCCTTCAAGTGCCAACAGGGAGACTCTGTAGGAGTCTACTGAGGAATTTGAGGAAAGGATTGAGTGACTGAGGGAAAGTGGGTCGTTTTCATCACCGTTTCTAAATCTAATCGAAAAAGTGATTAAATGTAAATTAACTATCAGAAGGGCCCTTCAATGTATCTAACCCAGTAATCTTTCTTCTAGACTAAATACATATTATTAGCTATGGCACAATTGAAGCAATGTCAGAAGCTTGGAGCAAGTCATCCAGGACGCATGTTCCTGCCAAACTGTGTAGAGAGTTTCTAGGCTTCTAAGCCAAAGTAAGTAGCACTGAGCATCACTATAGACAAGAACTGACTCCAGATTTCTCCTCATGGATAGAGTTTCTTCCTGGTCATCTCCAGAAAGTTGAAGATTAGTACCTGGGGATTTAAGCAGACCAGAAAATATCAGCCTATCATAGAACTCCGGTGAGAATAAACACAAATGTTATTTATTTTATCATTTTTAATTTCTTCAAGTGGTTGACCAGCTGTTCCCCAAACCACAAGAACCAAGATAATTCAGGTGGAAAGTTCCTGAATATCACTCAGAAGGTCTCTAAGCCAAGAAGACATCGGCCACAGGACTGACTTCAACATTTTACCTTTATAGCGATCATGCTACAAGGCCAAGGATTCTAACTTTGCCCCACAAATGACTCCTTTGCCCTCATCCCGAAGCCCCACCTTTAATCAATTAAGCCAGGCAGTTCTCAACTTGTGTATCCCTTACATTAGAATTTATAACAGCAGCACAATTACAGTTATGAAGTACCAATAAGAACTATTTCATGGCTGGGAGTCACCACAACATGAGGAGCTCCATTAAAGTGTGGCACCCTTAGGAAGGTTGAGAACCACTGTTAAGCTATCATAGGATGCCTTGTATTATAAAATTCAGCAGACACAGGTACCTACCTGCAGGAACACACTTTATCTCCTGGTTTCATCTTCTCTCCATCTGTTTTATATGATTTGTTTTTATTGCTTTTCATTTATGTAGGTGTGTATATGTGCACATGGGTGTAGGTGTCTGTGAAAGCTAAGGCTATCAAAGCCCTGAAGCTAGAATCCTAGGTGGTGATAAGCTGCCTGATTTGTGTGTTGGGAACACAACTGAGGGCCTCTGGATGAACAGCAAGCACTGCTAAGTCCTGATCCATCTCTCCTGCCCCTTGATTTCTTTCATTAGGCACATGCATGTCCATGTTAGTCATTCACTAGAAAGTACAGTTTCTATCGTTGCATGAAGCTCCATGTGTTGGTGTGACTGATATTTTGCTAAGGTGTTTGAGGAAGAATAACACATGCAACTTTGGTATTTGCTCTTCAAAAGAAAAGAAATCATTTGCTTTCTAGTTTTTCATAACTCAATTTAGAAAGCACTCACGGCAGTGAGCCAATGCCTACCTAGCCATGGGAGACAATCTTAGGAAAAAGCAGAGTGACAATAAAGGAGGATCTGGGCTCCTGGATGAGTCAACCGTGTCTCCCAGGTTTGTTACATTATTCATCTACATTAAACCACTAGGTTGTGGGGGTCTCTATGTCCTGGTGTCTTCTCCATACCCCAAGAATACAAATGAATGTTCTAACTGGAACTTTCTCCAGCTCATCCCTACAGAATGATCCTCATCCCTGAAGGATTGCTGCTCAGTTTTATCTACATGTGTAACAAATAGCTATTTGTTGAATCAATGTTTCTCCTGTTTTTGAACCACTGGGATGAAGCCACCTTTCAGTACTCAAAGTGTCTTATCTTAGCTGTTTGAAATTGTTGTTCACTGTTTCATTTTTTCCTCCAATACTATTAATATTATCTGTGCTCTCACACTGAATCTTATTTCAGCCTTTTAAGTTGTTTTAAATTGTTGTGTTTTTCAGTCATTTCTTCAATTTAGTTGGAGCAAAAAAAAAACAAAAAAAAACAAAAAACAAAAAAAAAAAACCCTGTTATCCACAGAACGCCCATGAAAATAACTGCTTCTATCTAGTCTCTGCATATGTCTGACTGAAAGCATTGAAACAAGCAGATTATTTCACTGATACTCACCAGATTTCCTTATAGTGACCTTCTGAAGCTCTGTCATTGAAATTATGCTTCAAATACAAGGCCCACAGAGACAGTGTAACTAGAGATGCTGGCCACAGGCATTGCAGTTCTAACATGCACAGGTTTCTGTCATTGGTGTAAATTTCCTTGATGAAGGTTATACAGCCTATATTTATTACAAACAAAGAAACCACTCTTCTCTTTTGGCCTCTATTTCAACAACAACAACAACAATAACGTTTAATTGAATATCTGACGATTTAAAGGGGAGGTAGAGGAAGACAGGTTGCATAACAAACGCCAAAACTCAGTCATTAAAAGAATAAGTTCTCGTGCTCTGCAGCAGAGGACTGACCATATTTCACAACAGAGTGTTGTATATTTTATGAAGATCTAGAGGAGAAGAGCTCAAAGGGTCCCAACATAAGGAAATAATAAACACAAGAAAATGCTGATTACCCTAATTTGTTTAGTATGCATTTCTTACTCATGCTGAGTATCACACTGAGTACATGAAGCTGACACAACTAGAGTCATTTGGAAAGGGAGGATATCAGCCGAGAAAAGGCCTCTGTAAGATTTGGCTGTAGGCAGGTCTGTTGTACATGTTCCTGATTCATGGCTGTTTAATGTGGGTTGCCCAGCTCAATGTGGGCAGTCCTGTTCCTGAGTAGGTGGTCCTGTATGGTACGAGAGTAAGTCACGGGGGGAACAAGCCAATAAACAGTTCTTCTCTGTGGCCTCTGCTTCAGTTTCTGCCTCCAGGGTCCTGTCTTGAATTTCTGCCCTGATTGATAATAGAAGGTAATCTGTGAATAAGGTGAAATCAATCTTCCATATGTGCTTATCCTAATTAACATAGACATTGGCGCCAAGAGGTGGTCATTACTATGACAAACCTGACCATGTTGTTATGGAAGGATTGTGAAGGATTTCGGAACTTTGGGATGAAAAAGGCCATTGAATGTTCTGAGCTTGAGGAGGTGTTGTGGGAAAGGTAATGCTTACAGAAGTGCAAAAGCTGGAGGCCTGGCTTGGAGGGTTTCAGGGGGAAATTTGAAGTCTCTCAAAGAATCTATCAGGGCTATTTGTGTGGTATTAAAAATCTGTACCTTCTGGTCTGTGGATGCCGAAGAATCGTCTGTGATTAGGAAGAGACCAGAAAAATTAAAGTAAAAACTTTGCTTTACTGGGACGATTGATGTTGGTTGTATGCCTCTGGGGGGGGGGGTGGTGGAAGAGCAGTGATTAAGAAGAACAATTGTTACTGGCAATCATAAGTCTGGAGGTATCTCAGGCTGTGTTTCAGAGGAGACCAAGGATACTTCTCACGCTGGCAGCCACACTTGGTAGTGTGAGAGTTGTGCAGGTGGTACTGGTTTTGGAGGCGTAAAGGAATCACAGAGAGCAGCTGAGGCTTGTCCCTGTGTGGCAAGGACGGAGTCCCTAAAGTGAAGTCAGCACAGGCCATTTGTAAAGATGCAGCACCGTTTTTTCAGTGGAGCCCCAGGACTGAAGAGAATATGAAGAGCAGCTGATGCTTGGCACTCTATGGTGGTATCAGTCCATGAAAGGAGCCTAGGAGAAGGTATTGGTGAAAGTGAAGAAGTGAAACCCAGTTTCTGTAAAGACCTCTGCATTTTGAAGATGCCATTACCATGGAGTGAGCACCGAGAGCAGCAGCAGATGAGGCATGGAGCAGGCCTGAGCCCACCCGATAAGGTTCCCATGCTTCAGATGACAAAGCCAGAGAAGACAATGACTACACAAGACCTTTGAATCCCAGATCATGATTGGATCCCAGATGTCCATTGAGCTCTTTACTCTATTAGACCTTAGTTTTGATTTTGCATTGATTTGGTCGTGGCCATCATGTGTTTATTCCCATTTGACATAAGAAAGTCTATTTTTTTATCTTTTAAATTTTGTTTTCAAGATTATAATATAATTTCAAAAATTCTCCTTTTCCTCTCCTAATCCAAACTTTCCCATATGGCCCTACCCACTTTCCTTCAAATTCTTGGCCTCTTTTTTTTTTTTTTTTTTGTAGTTACTGCATGCATATATGTATATATCTATGTTCCTAAATATAACCTGTTCTGTCCCTATAATGTTACTTGTATGTATGTTTTCCGGGATGACCATTAAACACTGGGGAAGACCACGTCCCCTGCTCTCTGCTTTCTTCAGTTGTCTATGGTTCTTTGTATAGGGTTGAGGTCTGTGGGCCTTTCCCCATCCACTTTAGCATGTCCACTGGTGTCATTTTTATTTATTTTGGAGCAGTAGGGTTGCTGAGAGTTTATGGATGTAGTTGCTAATCTTTCTTAAGCCAGAGAAAAATGTGATGTCCTTTTTAATCTTCAATTTTCCGGACAAGAGCATTGACAAAGAAAAAAGAATATTTGAAAGATGATCTTCTGCAGCAGTTACTCGGCTGTTTGCTGTTGTTCTGTTGTTTTGTTTTGGCGCTCTATATTTTGGAGCAGCACCTTAGTGTGTGCTAGTAGTGGGATGGCACAGAGAAGCCGGATGGGAAGAATATGAATCTTCCTCCTCGACCACTTTCTTTCACCTTTCTTTTACTGGGTTAGGGTTTAATTTAACGTTTTATTTTAAAAGAGGCCTCCTAGTAAATCTTTTAAAAGACTTGATCTAGGACAAACTGCATGAAATAATTGAGCATGGGGAATAAATCTACAATGAAACTATGATAGTTTGTGAAGCTATAATGAGATACTGCTTTTTTGCCTCCTGGTTCAGAATTTTTACACCCAAGCTACAGACACCATTGAAACAATGAGTGCCCCTATCTACTCAAATATACAACATACCAGCTGCTCTGAGGATAGCATTGCTCTAGGAGCCTCAGCTCAGCTTAAATTCTCTAATTTCCATTTCTTTCATATTTCAGAATAGTGTTTGAAATTGTAACATCAAATTTCTGTGTCCAACAATTGTTACAAAACTTAATATTTTCCTACTTTTCAAAGAAAGAAAGATGGAAAGAAGGAAAGAAGGACAGAAGGAAGTAAAGCAAAAGGCAACTATTATGCAGAAAATCAAGATTGCAAATTAGGAAATATTTTAAATGCTGCTCTACAGCTAAGCATATAACTCTGTGTCCTACTCCACTAAATTCCTCATGTTCTAGCTTTTTTAGATGTGTTTCTGTGTGTGTATGTATGTGTGTGTTTCAATAGGTGGGCCACAAGTGATTTTATATTCTGATCCGGTCTCATGGGCTTCAAGTTGCTTAGCATTTAATAAATTTATCTAAACAATATAGAAGATTTATTTAGATCCAAAAGTGGGATACTCTACTTTCCATGAGATTCTGTCCACATTGAAGAACAGAGTGCATAACTATTCAGTGTGTATTTCTGTGTGCCATTTATTATGTGTTAGCATTTGCCTACTAATCCATGATATCTCCAGGCCTTTCGTTTTATGATTCTATATTTCCCCACTTAAATGCTTGTATTGCATATTATTTATTTATTCTTTCAGCCTGTGAGTGTAGGCATACATGCTAGAGCATGGTGTGGAGGGTGGAAGACAATCTGTGGGAGTTGGTTCTCTGCTTGCAGCATTTAAGTCCCTGAGATCAAACTACGGTCATCAGGCTTGACAGCATGCGTCGTTAAATACAGAGCCATCTGGCTGCCCCACTTCCCAACTTTTTACAGTGACGCACACAGATCGAGAGAGAGAGAGAGAGAGAGAGAGAGAGAGAGAAACAGAGAGAGAGGTAGGGGAAGGAGAGAGAGAGGGATTGAGAGAGAAGAGTGATAAGAGAGGAAGAGAAAAAGATGGAGACAAAAACAGAGACAGAGCCAGAAAGACACACAGGAAACATCTCTTTTTTAAATTATTTTTATTTTTTTTAATTACACTTTATTCACTTTGTATCCCCCCTGTACCTCCCTCCCTCTTCTCCTCCCAATCCCATTCCTCCCCTTTCTCCACACATGCCCTTCCCTAAGTCCATTGGTAGGGGAGGGTTTCTTTTTCTTCCTTCTGATCCTAGACAATCAGGTCTCATCAGGAGTGGCCGCATTGTCTTCCTCTGTGGCCTGGTAAGGTTGCTCCCCCTTCAGGGGGAGGTGATCAAAGAGCAGGCCAATCAGTTCATGTCAGGGACAGTCCCTGTTCCGTTACTATGGAACCCACTTGGAGACTAAATTGTAACTGCCATGGGCTACATCTGTGCAGGGTTCTAGGTTATCTCCGTGCGTGCTACTTGGTTGGAGTATCATCTCTTTTAAAAGTATATAGCCCTGTAGACTTTGCCAAGTTGTCAGTTGCACAATCAGAACAGAAACAACATATCAAATAGTTCTATTAAACCTCCTCCCTGGCTCTTAATAGTCACATCACTCCTGCTTTCTGGAATTCTGTGCTCTGTTTTGTTTTTTTTTGTTTTTTGTTTTTTGTTTTTTTTCACTGTAGCTTTACTACATATTTTGTTTTGGCTTGTTTTTATTTCTTTTTAACATCAAACTGCTTATTTCTTACTTTTGTCTGTAATTCTTTTTTTTTGTCTGTAATTCTTAAAGTAACGTGCCCTGACACAAATATGATGGTGTACTACTTAAGCTATCTTATTTCACTCTAACAATGTCTCTGTAATACTAAGAAGCCTACACATGAACCTATTTTATCCAATCACACACACAAAAAGCAAACACAAACAAACAAATCTGAGGCACGTAACAGGAGGTAACTTTTCAAGGTCACATAGCTAGAACGCAAAGGAACGCAACTCTGTAAGAGCCACCGGTTCACCATGCCGGATGTGGTTCAGCCTGCCTCCCTTTTATCATTTATATGATTTCAAAATAAACCTGGGCTTCTCTGTTGTTTTCAGTTTTCCATTCCACAAATTATAATAAAACTTCAGTGCCTCTGCATTCTTCTTGTTGGGTTATATTAGTTACCCGTTACTGAGGCAAAAAACATCTCAAAAACACAATTTAAAGATCTAAAGGATTTATTTTGGTTACTAGTTCAGAGGTACAGTCCTCCACCCTCAAAAAGTCAAACTACAAACACATCACAGGACAAATTTTTTTTATCACTTTTGGTATGAAAGGATTATGCTCTTCATGAATAATGGCCTTGTTTATAGCTTACAGAGTTTTAGACAGGATGATCTTATGAGGTCTTTTGTTCATTTGCTTGCATGCTTATTTGTTTGATGTTCAGAGCTAGGGAGCATATTTATTTCCCCTTCCCAGCAAACATATAGATAAATACATAGTTATAGATCATTTTACATTACCGTAATGCCAAAAGCCATCTGTGTCTTCCCTAATTTTCCTTTCCCTTTTCTTGTTTCAAAATATTTTAAATCTTGTATATTTAAACATAGCCATTTTTATAATATTCTTAGATCATTAGTAAGTTATGCTTACACTTGATATGGTCTTTTATGTTAGACACCAAAAGCAATCCATCCAACATTATATTGAAAGTGAATCACAGTTATGTTGCTCTTCTAAGTCTATGAGATCAATAATAATTTTTATTATTTTTAATGTTTTTATGAAGGCCTTTGATATATGTTGCAGAGATTCTGTTTAACATAAAGAGAAATGACATAAGAAAGCAAATAATTCCAAACTTTAAAAGAAACCTGACACCATGCACTATTCCTGACACCAAATTCAGACTAACATGTCAGTTGCTCATCAATAGGATGAAAGTTTAAATTAAACAGCTTTATTTTTTTAAGACTGTAGACATATCTAAGTATAAACTGAGCAGTGTGTTTTGATTGGTTCAATTTCTTATTACAGATAAACTCAAATTAAGGGCAAAATGCATGTATCGTAATATTTGTATGGATATATGAATCTTTGTAACAATATTTTAAATAGAATAAAATAATAAATCAAAATTGTTTCAGGCTGGGATGGTTTTCAATGGCAGTACAGAAGAATGGGAAGAATAAATATTTGTTCTTTTTAGAATATTTGTCTCTATTAGTGCCTTCAGTAATTTTACTCTGAGATTTTTTATTTTTTGTGAAAACTTTCAATATTATTATGAAATTTAACTGGGCAAGTTCTACTTTATGCATCTTACGGATCAACTGTTAGATGTTGAGTTTTAAATGCTTCCACGCTCTTCAAAAAACATCCTAATATGAGTTACTTGGGTGACCCTGAAATGATGGCTCTCCATTATCTCTAATGGCAGATAGAATGAGGTCTTTCCTCCAAAATGGGCGTGATCCTGTCTCTGCAAGATAAACTGATGACATAAAAACGAAATAGTCACAAGCTGAATACTGTACTAAATATTTTCATAAATATTTTCATGCATGTCATAATAAACTTTTTAAGCTGTGTATAATCAAAAATTTTAAGTAAAATATGAAAATCTGGTAATGATCAAATTTATTTTACTTCTGTGGACTTAATGAGTTACTTGAATTCTCTTGTTTTTCATAACATAATCATCTGTATGATTGATTTTAAGTTCCCTTTTACAGATGCGAAATATCCAATCTTCCAGAGGATAAGAAGTTCACAGAGCAAATAAGTCTGAAAGGCAGGCTGCAAACCAAAGCCTAACACCTGGACTTGAGCTCTCAGTGATGATGTATTCTGTTTTACCATGAACACACAGTAGAACTGCAATACCCAGTAAGACCTCTCTCACATGTCTCCAAAGCTCTGCCGTAGCATCCTGTACTAACCCCAGTGACAATCACAGGAAGTCATTCTCACCAAGTTTAGCCAAAGCACAGAACTCATTTTGGGGTTGGCACTGCATTCATTTTCCTTTATCACCCAAGAGTGGCCAGCCTATGGCACTGTTGCACAACATTGCTCTCTACAGATATATCATACAAGAATCACACGGTTAATTTAAAAACAAAAAGACCCCCTCTTAAACATACACATACTAATTTAAGAAAACGAAGAAGCAACAAACACAGGCACAGAAAGGTTAGTGTTGGATGGGCCATATGCTATGAGAGCAATACACCAGCAGCCCAAAAATTTCCCACATTTATTATATACTGCTGAGCAAAGATGTGAGTTTATTACGTCCATCAAAACTGCGAAGCCAGTTAGATAACTTCAGTAGGGTATCTGCAGGACAACTGTCTCAGGCAGCAGTTATCTGGGAGGGGAAAACTGTGCTTTCTGCATACTGTTAACATCTGGATTCTGACCAGGAGAAGCATCACTGTTCACACGGGTCTACAGTATTGATGTCATTCACATGACCATACTCATATCAACAATACACATTCACTCGGGACCTCATCTGCTCCCCCACAAAGTTAGACACACCCAAAGGCTTTTAATTTAAATTTACAGTGGCTTTCATAAAAATGTCTTCCGCATCATGTCCAAGAATAGATCATATGAGTAAAGATGACCTAATTTTATTCATTTTTCTCCTTTTGGACCTGTGATTGAACCAAAGGTTGACAAACGACAAAATCTGAAAGTCTGGGATTTTACATCCAGAATACTAGAACAGATTCTTTTCACACAAGGCACGAATAAGACTCTTGGGGCTATTTCAGAATGCAGAGCCACAATATGGGAAGAAATTGAGTTCTGAATAGCATTTAATAACCCACTGGATCAATCTTCATACCTTTAGTTATGTGAGCAAATCGGTTTCACAAATTGTTTTAACCAGTGTGTTGGGTTTTGTATTACAACTGAACTGACCTGGATTAACATGGAACAAATCAGGCCTAAAAGTGGATAGTTTTCATAAGAAGTGATATTAAGAGACATGAGATACAGCACATTCTAGTTTGCAAGAGCTGGCAATTTTCCAAGAGTTTGTGTATCACTGCCTACTTCAGCACAGACACCTGCCTAAAAAGCTAGTTGAGATTGCTTTCTTATTTTCTTTTACTTATAAAGGATATGCATCTTTACCATTTTAGCCTCATGACAACACTATCAGGCATTATCATTTCTTCTTCATAGATAAGAAGGATGGAGTGATTTGATCAAGGTAATAAATCTATCAGATTTATGTATCTAAGAAGAGAGATTTAAAAGCATGTCTTGTGAATCCAATCCTCTTTTATTTCTACTTCCTTGAGCAGAACGGGATTTCATCTATACATAAAATTGAAGGATGGACCTTAATGTCCTGAGGTAGCTGAAAAGCATGGCAAGAATCGTAACAGCACTTTGCAGTATTTCCTGGAAATATCACATATAAATGATGGTTATGAAATAAATACCAGCTTAACTGTTTACATTCTGCCTCAACACTTAGGAATAGCTTTGAACTCTCTCCTGGAATCACCATGTGGACTGTGTCCATGATTTTTTTTTCCTAATAATCCTTTTCAGTACTAGATTTTTACATGCTCCAAAATGCCTTCTGGATTGCCTATGGATATAGCCAGTCCCTCCTTTAAGTACAATTGTATCAAAGTGCTAAATATAATGACAACAATTGAATAACAGTAACATCAAATCCTTATCAACAATGCAGTAATGTGGGTTTCTCAGTAGGATTGTTACACCTGTCAGGAGAGCAAGACTTATAAAGTAAATCACTTTCCCAGTGCCCTTAGCTGACTACTCTGCGATGGCATTTCTGCCCTAGATCAGGGCCATTCGTTATTCAACCTGAATTTTTCTAGACACTTTCCTAAAAATGATGGCGTTATGACCTTACTACATTTTGTGGGTATTGGAAAACTTAAATGAAAGAATATATATAGGATTATACTGCCTGTCTTATTGGGTCTTTTGTGATAAGAAATGTAACACTCATCAATACAGCATATCATGAATTAATTTTCTGATTTGCACCTCAGTATGTTAAAATGTCTATAAGATAAAGTGGCTTTTCTCACTTTGCTACATGTAAAACGTTCATGTTTACATCACTGTCATTATACATGAGCAGAATGTATCACTTTGTATATATACTGTATAATATCTTATGTTAATTCTTTTCACTCACTGTTAAGTACTTGTGTGTGTATGTGTGATATGTGTGTATTATCAGATATATTCTTCGCGAGAGCAGAGATCTTGAATTTATCACTGATATTCCTCCTGATTGCTATTATTACTCAGTAAATATTATGAAATGACTGATGTTTTTTCATCCTAAATATAAACTTTCAAAACGATAAGTTTTGTATATTTTAGCCTTCTTATCTGAGATAGTACGGTGCACAAAAATGCAACACTAATCCAGGTTTCTACTAAAGTTTCTATTTCAAAATGCATTCTTTAGAGAAAAATTTTTGAGTAAACTTACAACAATGTCTTAAAGACTAGACCTCTTTCATTTGACAAAAGGAATTGAGCAATGATCCCAGTATTTAACGAATGAAACTGTAACAAAAGTGGCAAAGAGAGAGAGTTAGGAAAGAAAGGAGAGGGTATAGGGAAAAGAGAAGAGAGAGACAGTGACAAAGACACAGAGACACAACGAGAGAGAGAGAGAGAGAGAGAGAGAGAGAGAGAGAGTTGGGTGGTATCTAATACTGGAAAAAATAGGTGGCTTTTGAATGGCAAACTTCACTGTAGTCTCATGATTGAATAATATCAAATTACATGCAACCATTTCCAAAAAAGTAAAGGCAGTAGAAAATAAACCACATTTTTCTGGCCTATGTTCAAGATAGATGGATATGGGGAATGGACTTTTCACCTGTATATTTGGGCATATGTTCAAATAGTTTTGTTCAACTCTCAGGAAAATAAATTTATAGTCATACAGAATTTATGAATTTTCCATACTCAATGACTTTTAACAGCATTTTCAGTATATTTGAAAAATAAGAACTGGATGACTAAAACTTATTCATTTCAAATAATAGTTTATTCCAAATAATATTCAAGACAAACTTTTTGTTTGATTTTCCTTATTGTATTCAAGATTAAACTTCTTTTCAATGTTAATTCTCAATTTTAAAAACTTAGCTGCAAGTGTGTACTCTGGGGAAATTGAAATAAGATTGCTTCCAGCAGCAACTTTAGCTGCCTACTTCTCCATGTAATGACTAGTTATTTGCCTAGAGAAGTTTGGCACTACATTAAAACCAGGATGTACTTGGACTTGAGAATATCATGACCACCTGACTTCTGTATCCAAATGAGGTGGCTCTGCATCTTAACTGTTACAGAAGAAACTGCATTGTCAGACATATTGCTATTATGAATAATTTTTAAATTGTCTATTTCACATGTCTATGTATAAATCACACACTTTGGGACAGAGACATTCTATTTTAATCACCGAGGAAACTCTTATTAGTATGGTTGTGTTGGCTTGAATAAGAATGGCTCCCATGGACTCAATGTTTTTTAATGCTTGGCCCCCAGGGAGTGCCACTGTGGAGTAGGTGGATTAGATATGGCCTTGTTGGAGGAAGTGTGTCACTTGGGGGTGGGCTTTGACGTCCCCTATGCTCAAGCCACACCCTGTGTGGCTTATGGTCTCCTGCTGCCTGCTGACAAAGGTGTAGAACTCTCAGCTCCTTCTCCAACCCCATGTCTGCCTGCATTCTGCCATGCCTCCATCATGAAGACTAGGGACCAAACCTCTGAAAATGTAAACCCCATCAAATGTTTTCCTTTATTAGAGTTGCTGAGGTCATGGTGTCTCTTCACAGCAATAAAACCTTAACTAAGACAATGGCCAAGCTCCTAAGCTTCTGTTTCTCTATAAAATTTGAATCCTAACAACTATTTTATGTAACTATTATATTAATATCATAAAGCTCAAAAGCTATTTGAAAACTTCTAGCACATAGTAAGTACACAATAAATAACAGTGGGAAAATATAGCTCTCGGGTACAGCCCAAAGATTGCACTTATTGAGGAAAGCACTTTCTGCCTTTCAAGATTCCCATAAACAGACTGTAAAACATGCCACAGGTCTGGACCAGGCCTACACGATGATGGAACACACTCATCCACCTCCATAAGACCTAGCTCAGTGCCCCTGATATGTCACTTTATTATTAGTCAACACCACTTTGGATCTCATTTATTTTAAATGGTGGACAGGAAAATGAAAGATTTTTTTTAATCCCTGCTCTGAATGTCATATTACAACAGAAAAAAAAAATGTGACTCAAAGTTCAAGAAATCCACAGTTCCACTTAACTTCACTTCTAACTTTCCTCTGCGAAACTCAAAGCACTATGTCTACATCTTACATATGGTTCTGCTGCATTGAACCAACATTTGTCAAACATTGCTACATCTTGAAGGTGGGCTGTATGTATTGACTTCTACAAAATATGAAGGCATAGGGAATCTGGAAGCCCTATTGTATTCAGCTATCATATGTAGATGACAATATAAATTATATAAACTCTTATAAAGAAAAACATAACAGAGGATTAAAAAACTGTCACTCAAACGAAGATTCCATATCATCGAGCAGAAACCTAAGATGTTTGCTTGTAAGGCTTGTCCTTCTAAAACATGAAGAAAGATCTTGCTCTCGGAGAATCAGAAGTTATAGGAGATAATTCATTTAACCCAACAGATTTCAACACACACCCCAATAGTGAAACTTGTTTATTCGTTGCTGCTTTCCTCTGCCTTCTCCCGCCTGAGTGTAGCCTGTTGTCACCTTGTTATTCTTTAGACTGCATGCTGCTCAGTCCAAGAATCACCAATAAAAGCTAATCTTCCCTATAAGATATGATGAGGATGGTGATACTCTCACCCACTATTAGTTGCAGCCTTATCTGGAGTAAACAATCAGCCCATGTAAACCGATGAGCGTTCTACACAGTCCTAAAGCAGTAATCGGAAATGTTCCCACACATTGCAGGAGATATAGGCGCGCTCTCTGCCTAAGTAGAGTCTCGGTTCCGAGTCTGAGTCCTGGAGTAGAAGAGTACATCTAAAATTTAGTTAATGAAGTTAGGTTACATATCTACATTAGTTTCTTTTTGAGAGCCATTTAGCATGGTTAAATAAAATAGTTAAAGAGAATATATGGGGATTCTGTTTCATCTTTACTATTTTTCTGAAAATTGATATTGCTTCATAAAAGATTTCATAAAAACTTGAAAAAACATAAAACATAATTACAAAAATAAGCAATTTAAATGCAAGCTGATTAAGAGTGAACCTATTTTTACATAAAGCAAGATTTTAAAAGGCGAAATTCATGAAGCTGAACTATGTCTAACATATCATTGAAATTATGAACTGCAGTTGTTTCTTTTTAAGAAATACTTACCTACATTTGTTTCATCCATAACTCCTTTCAGCTTTGCCAAAGTTATCATCACTTATATTAAGAACTGAAAACCTGAATGCATGAGTAGTCTCTATATGTGAACAAATTCATCTTAGCTGATCTTGGGAGATCCCATCAATATGCTCAGACCTTTAAGAGACTAAAAATTCATCAGTGAAATCCTACTACAGTCGATCCTGTTACTCTAAAGGAAGTATCTTATAGAATCTATTTCACATCTTTGTTACCAAAACAAAACTAATTCACATTACTTCTAGCTAAGACTGTCTGAAGAACCCCAACCACCTCCACTGTGTTCTACTTCAAATTACTGCCTTAAAAAAAAAAAAAAGCCCTTTTGCCCACATAGATGGGAATGATAAAAATTTAGTAGCCATTTAAAAAAGTTTAAGTGTTAACCTAAGCCAAGAAGATAGTGATAAAAGTTAGAAAATTATTTATTCCTTTTTTTACAAGGTGCTTAATTTGCATTCTTTAAGTTACTCCAACCATGGAAATATCTGGCTTTATAGCTACTTCTGTGTTGTTTTTGACTGCTTCACTTGAAGTAAGAATTGTTTGAAACAACTTCAAAGCATGAATAAAATTTGTTTCAGTTCTGAGGTCTGTTGGTGACTCAAATGAAAAGCTCTGATTAACACTCAGAGTTCTGGACTTCTTGTTCAGTGATCTTTCTTTTAGAGACTTAGAGGAGAACTCATAGAAATAGTCACAGAGGCACAAGGATCCCTAAAAAAGAGTAAGGTGCATCGGGGAACCTTATTGGGGAAAAAAAGAAAGAAACAGTCATTATTTTCTCAGGTCAAGGGATTCTAGCAAACTGTTTCTAACGTGCTTATTTTCACCATTGTTTCTTTCTGTTGAACTTCCTGCGTCTTCTCCATGTCCCATTGGTGACATTCTGGGCAAGCTTACAAGGTTGTGAAATCAAGGCCCATGCCTATTGCTAAAGTTTACAACTAAAAAAGAAACTCACAAAGAACAAGTACAAAAAGTAGTTTCATCAGTCAAGACTGACAATCTCTGGGAAGATTTAGGACTTATCCATTATGGAAGTCCTAAGTTAAGATTTTGATGAGAGAGCATGAGAGAGAGAGAGAGAGAGAGAGAGGCAGAGAGAGAGAGAGAGGCAGAGACACAGTGAGAGACAGAGTTAGAGACAGATGACAGAGGAGACAGAAAGACAGAGAGACAGAGAGACAAATATAGAGAGGAAGACAGAGAGACAGAGAGAAGAGAGAATGAACATAATCAGAAAGATACAGATACAGATATTTGGGGACCAAATATCTAAACAATGATTTTACCCCCTCCAGAATATGACTATGCCAACAACTCTACTTTTTTCTTTTGAACAAGTTGGGTTTGGAGGAGGGGAAGCAGTGTGGTCTTCCCTAAAGACTCTGATCAATATGCTCATGGAATATGGGAAAGTAGTCCTTAAGACTTAGGCTGTCTGTGCTGTTTTTGTGTGCACAGAGACGTGACCAAATTTCATAGCAACGTTTCTGATTTTCTCAAAATAAGAGAATAGCTGAAGGGGTGATTCTTTTGAAAACCCACTCAGGAAGCTGAGGAAATGTGTAAAACTGCTGCAAGCAATGGGCAGTTTGCGGCGTAGCGTCACCATCTGTCCACAAAACCTGTACACCACAACCTTATAGGATGTATCGCCTGACTTGTTGCTTTAGTAAAATCAGAAAATGCCTGTAAATTCCTTTGCATGCAGCTTACTGTACAGTACAACTTAACAGATCCTGATGGCTACTTGGTCATTAGTTCTTCATGCCCCCCTCTGACATTACTGTTTGAAAGCACATCTTCATGAAATCATAGATAAAAACATTTGCGCCTTGAGAAGTCTATCAAGCTTTCCGGAAAAACTAGCAGACACCAAACACAAATCATGCTATTTAGTAAGGGAATAAAAAGAATCTAAAAAGATTTCGCAAACTTGCTGTCTGATTCATTTCAGTGTTTAACAATCCTGTCAGAAAATTCCTCAATTATTCTAACCTAAATACCTCATGCTGCAGTTTGTTTCCTGATGTTCTGGCTTCAGTGAGGACAAAGAACAGATGGCCACTCTTCTTTGCATAATACTAATAATAATGTTTTATGGGTTCAAAGATCCAGTAAATCTTTTCGTGATTATTTTCTTCATTGCTACGAACATGTCTGCTTCATTCAACACCATCAGAAACAGCATGTTTCAATACAGCAGACAATGTAGGGTGAATATAAGTGAAAGTATCATTTACATTATTACTATGCACAAAACATCTTCAAATTTGCCTATGTTAAACCAACATCTGTATATCCTGTGTGTGTGCATGTGCGTGTGCGTGTGCGTGCGTGTGTGTGTGTGTGTGTGTGTGTAAGATAGGATTTTTTCCATTTTATTTTTAATTATACTTTATTTACTTTGTTTCCCCCCTCAAGTTCCCTTCCTCCTTCCCTCCTTTCCTCCCCCTTCTCCACACACCCTCCCTCCCCAAGTCCACTGGTAGGGGAGGGTTTCTTTTTCTTCCTTCTGATCCTAGTCTGTTAGGTCTCATCAGGAGTGGCTGCATTGTCTTCCTCTGTGGCCTGGTAAGGCTGCTCCCCCCTCAGGGGGAAGTGATCAAAGAGCCGCAAAGGATTTTTTTATGAAGGTTGCTTTAGAGATATCTCCAGGAACTACACACAAAATAAAGTAATTTTTATTTGTTAAGATGTATTTTCTAAAGGGATCTTGGAATTACAGCTGCCATTGTTACTGCCATCTCATTGGTGGCAGTTGGAGCTACCACCACGGCATTAGCCATGAGTCATACTGGGCAGACTGCTCAGACCCTGAATAACCTTTTAGCCAATGTAGCTCACGCCTTAGATGTACAAAAAGGAATTAATGCTCAACTAAAAGGAGCTTTGATGGTGTTCAGAGGATTGACCTCGTGCAGGAGCAAATTGATACCCTATGGCAAATCGCTCAACTTGGCTGTCAATGAAAGTATGCTGGACTTTGAGTCACTAGCATACAACATGAGAATTTTCCCTGTGCTGCAAATCTGTCTAAACAATTGTCTAGCTATATTTTAGGTAATTGGACTGGAGAATTTGATACTACGATGGAGCAGCTGAGAGTGGCCATTGTCATGGTAAATTCTACCAGAGTGGACACAGGACTAGCCACAGGATTATCATCATGGATTGCTGCAGCCATGAATCATCTGAAGGAATGGGCGGGCATGGGAGCATTAGCAGGCCTTCTGGTGTTGGTCACCTTGGTTTGCCTGTGGTATATATGCAAGATTAGAGTCTCACAACAATGTAATGCAGCCATGACCATTCAGGCCTTTACAGCCATTGAAGCAGGACAGTCTCCCCAAGCATGGTTGGATACCATAAAAAGCCAAAATGTTACGCTCAGGATGCGAGGCTAAGCACTGCACTCAGGGTCAGCAGCTTTGGACCCAGAGAAGAGCATGTCTGATTGCATGCGGGTTGATGCCCCAGGTCCCGCCTCTGAGAAAAAGGTATCAGACGGGTCTGATGCTCTTTGGGTGGATGACACCTAAATGAACATCAGTACAAAGTCCCAATTTATTTCTAATATCAGAGATCAGACCTCTACTCTTGCCTGATGCGTCCAAAACAAAAAGGGGGAACTGTAAAGAGCTGCGTAATGCCGCACCTGAAAGATGGAGCTGGTTTCCACCTTCCACATTCCCGATGGTGAGTGCTCTCTGTCACAAACAACTCCACATTTGGCTAAGGCTGAGGATCTGGCTTGCTTCCATGTATGTGGACCTATCTGCATGTGGCATGCTGAGGTTGGCTACCCAGAGGCTATTTAAGCTGTGGGCTGGCCTTCCCCAGGGTCAGATGATTGTTCAAGGTTCCTGAATAAACTGCATTGAAAAAAAAAAAAAAAGATGTATTTTCTAGAAGTTTTATGGGAGTGATTTTGTGTTAAAAATCTTTACCTAACACAGAAACATAAAACTCATATACAAATGGGCTACAATGTTCAAGTTAAGTGAAACATAACTATGCTTTCTCGAATATTTGTTTTATTCCAAATCCTTTCTTCTAGCTTTTAAAAATACTCGCTAAATGACTTTAATTAAAAAATAGAGTTGTTGTTCAGTATATTGGATGTAGAGACCCCCATGAAGAGTAAATCTGCAGATACACAGGTCTCTTAGGTAAAATAATTCTGCAGTTGAATATCCTATGAACAGTTTCTGTCACTGTTGAAACATTTTCACAAGTGTGAACAAACTTATACACAATTGAGAACATCATATATCCTCCTAACTTTTTTCCTGTTTTTGTACACACATACCCACCCTGCTTTTCTCACAAAAAAAAAACAAAAAAAAAAAAAACAATATAATCTCATGATTCAGGCTGTAGTTTACCAATAAAGAAAAATTTTACTTTATTTAAGTAGCAGGAGGTGTGTGAATTTCTAAAAGACAAATATGTCTTCTCCATCTAAATGGATGTGTCCACGTCACATTTGTGAGTGATTCCAAAGCTTATGGTATTTCTGTGTCCACATTTGTTCTCACAGAAATGCCAACTCTTCTAGTTCCTTTCTATTTTGCTGTTTGAACTACTCTATAGTCATGATATATAGAAGCAGAGCTTTCATTCATCATATGTGTAGATCAAATTTTCATCTTAATTTAAATACAATAAATTTTAAAGGCTTAGTCTTAAAAATGACTGATCATTGATTTGCTGCTTTTTAACTTCTTTAGCTCTTTATATATTCTGGATATTAGCCCTCTCTTGGATGTAGGAATGGTAAGGACATTTTCCCAAACAGTAGACTGCTGTTTTGGTCTATTAATAGTGCCCTTTGCTTTACAAAAGCTTTTCAGTTTCATGAGGTCCCATTTATTGATTGTTGCTCTTAGAGCCTGTGCTGTTGGTGTTCTGTTCAGGAAGTTGTCTCCTGTGCCAATGAGTTCAAGGTTTTTTCCCACTTTTTCTTCTAACAGGTTTAGTGTGTCTGGTTTTATATTGAGGTCTTTGATCCACTTGGACTTTAGCTTTGTGCAGGGTGATAAGTATGGATCTATTTGCATTTTTGTACGTGTAGATATCCAGTTGGACCAGCACCATTTGTTGAAAATGCTGTCTTTTTTCCATTGTGTGGTTTTGGCTTCTTTGTCAAAATTCAAATATCCACAGGTGTGCGGGTTAATTTCTCAGTATTTTATTTGATTCCATTGATCCACCCTTCTATTTCTATGCCAGTACCTCCAGAAGATCTTTTATTGTAGAGGATTGTTTTAGCAATTCTGGGTTTCTTGATATTCCATGTGAAGTTGAGTTGGGGTACAGAGCTAAACAGAGAATTCTCTATAGAGGAATGTTGAATGGCAGAGAAACACTTAAAGAAATGCTCAACGTCTTTAGCCATCAGGGAAATGCAAAATGACCCTGAGATTTTAACTTACACCCATCAGAACGGCTAAGATCAAAAACTCAAGTGACAACACATGCTGGAGAGGCTGTGGAGAAAGGGGAACCCTACTCCACTGCTGGTGGGAATGTAAACTTGTACAACCACTTTGGAAATCAATCTGGTGCTTCCTCAGACAATTAAGAATAACGCTTCCTCAAGATTCACCTATACCACTCCTAGGCATATATCCAAAAAATGCTCAGATGTACAACAAGACCATTTGCTCAACCATGTTTGTAGCAGCTTTATCTGTAATATCCAGAAGCTGGAAACAACCCAGATGTCCCTCAACTGAGGAATGGATACAGAAATTATGGTATATCTACACAATGTAATATTACTCAGCAATAAAAAACAAGGAAATCATGAAATTTGCAGGCAAATGATGGGAACTGGAAAAAATCATCCTGAGTGAGGTATCCCAGAAGCAGAAACACACACAGGATATATACTCGCTCATAAGTGGATATTAGACATATAATATGGGATAAACATACTAAAATCTGTACACTTAAAGAAACTAACCAAGAAGGAGGACTCTGGATAAGATTCTCAATCCCCATTCAGAAAGACAAAGAGGATAGACATCAAAAGAGGGAGAAAATAGGAAACAGGACAGGAGCCTACCACAGAGGGCCTTTGAAAGGCTCTACCCTGCAGGGTATCAAAGCAGATGCAGAGACTCATAACCAAACTTTGGGCATAGTACAGGGAATCTTACAAATGGAGATAGTAAGATCTGGAGAGGAAAGGAGCTCCACAAGGAGAGCAACACAACCAAAAAATCTGGGCACAGGGGTCTTTTCGGAGACTGATACTCCAACCAAGGATCATTCATGGAGATAACCTAGAACCCCTGCACAGATGTTGCCCTTGGCAGTTCAGTGTTTGAGTGGGTTCTATAGTGATGGGAACAGGTACTGACTCTCTCTGATGTGAACTGATTGTCCTGCTCTAAGATCACCTCTCCCTAGGGGGAAGCAGCCTTACCAGGCCACAGAAGAAGACAATGCAGCCACTCCTGATGAGACCTCATGGAAAAGGAGCAGAAGGAAGGAGAGGAAGACCTCCCTTATCAGTGGACTGGGGGAGGGCCATGAGTGAGGAAGAGGGAGGGAGAGTGGATTGGAAGGGGAGGAGGGAGGGAGCTACAGAGGGGATACAAAGTGAATAAACTGTAATTAATAAAAAGTAAAAGAAAAAGAAAAAAAAAAACAGAAAAAAAAATGCCAGATCATATGAGACACTATTCAGTGTTTCATAACTTTAATACCTCTCATTCAATATAAACATTATAGTTATCCTACAGATTTAGTGCTAATGTCTTAAAAATTATTTTGAAGGTAGTTGTTAGAGGTTGCATAAGCTTAGTCCCCTTGAAAGAACCTAAATTCCGTGGGCATGAAAACTATCTCTTTCATTAACTAGCACATTGTATGAAGTGGGCACTGAAATGTGTACTGAAAGAATCCCATGTCATGAGGTACAAGTATCTGATATCTAATTACAAGTTGATAATAATGACTTGTGGGTTTCAGTCTATAGAAACTCCCACTGGGGGAAAGACTCAGCGATTTAAGCGCCTGCCATACAAGCCTGAGGACAGGAGTTTGGGACTTTGTTCAAAAGTTGGCAAAACAAAATGGAAATTCATATTCATAAGACCAAATGAGAGGAGTTTAGCCCAGAGCCCTTCTTCATAGGAGCTAATTTTATTCATATAACTGGTCATAAAAGGAAGAGAGAATGAAGGCATTCCAGGGCTTTGCCATGTGATTAGTTTGAGAGTCCCGTGGGTGCCTAGAATGTACAGTGATGAACAGCTGATACAATGGAATGTTTCTCCAATTCTGAGTGTTAGCAGGAAAGAAGCAACATAGCAAAACGGTTCCTTTGTTTTGTCAACTTTTAACAAGGTGTACTTCACAAAATTTATGTGAATTCTTGTCCACTAACTTCTTTTTTAAGACATCAGAAAACAGCTTGCATAACATAGATTGGGCAAAACTTCTTTGAGTAATATTTGGACCAGTTCCATGAAGGATCAGACACACGAAATGCTTCTAAAGTCAAACATCACTGGGAAACTGTTTTAGCCTAGAGAGCTAATGTTCTAACTGTATTGAAACAACTAATTGAAATATCCCTTCCTCTCCATACCAATTATTTAATCCAAGAATTATATTCTTCACAAAGCATTCTCTCAATTACAGTCACCTGACTCCTCCTATGTGATTTAACGTAAAACAAGGAACTTCCAGGAGGTTTAAGTAAATGTACTTAAAGGGCCTTAAGAACACCCGTGGCTTCTTTCCCTTTGATAACACTAATAAAGCTTTCAAAAGCCATGTAGCCAGAACCACCAGTAGCTTTGATTTCTCTTACCCACAGAAAAGGATTTCACCAGCCTCTCCAGTGAATGATTTGACAAATAAAACTCTCGATTTGAACCATATTACATGGTATATTAGGCAGAAAAAGCTAAGAGCAGAAGGCAATCATCGGATGCGGGACCCGTGAAGCAAATTTACTGGAACTGTTAGTAAATTTATTGGATCATTGCTCTTGGAATTCCACATCAATTGCGCAAGTCATTTTTTTTTTTATTTTTTTTTTTAGAGGGGCACATCTGCCTTTTGCAATGTCAAAGAATGATAAAAGAATGCTCACAAATACTACTCTTGTTGAGAAAGCCCTGGATTTGGTTGAACTTTTTTTTTATTTTTAGATCCAGAGAAATATGATTCCGTCCGTATTCAAACATAAGACACGGTAGCCTTTCTAAACTAGTAGCAGAAAACTGCTTTTTGGGGAAGCCGGTAGAAAACACACCTCCACTTGGTATCTGTGTACGTGGCAATCACAGAGTGCCTTCCTTCTGTGCAATTTCCCGGAGACTGACAGGAAAAAGTGCTTCTCACCAAGGCCAAAGGCCCGATGACAGAGAGCTGCTGCCATCTGCAGGAACTGTGGAACATTATCCAAAGTATTTGAGCATTTTTTTCTGAATTCAAAGAAGCTTATTTAAAAAAAAAAAAAAAAAAAAAATTTATCAACCTAGGCTCCCTAAAGTAAGTAAGCTCCTTGTTTATCAGAAACTCCAAGTCATCTCTGAGATTTCTGCGTATCAGTCAGATTTTATTTTCTAAACTGAGTTACATTTATTTACATTTCAAAAAATACAGTAAAGCATAGACTGCATTCCTTAGCAAATTAGCTTTCTTATATCAGTTAATGCACAAACATTAATCGTCTCTGATTTCTTTACCTTTGTTTCCACAGCAGTCTGAACTATTATCTGATTTTTCTCCTAATAATTACCACTTAATTGGTAAGCTGTGAAGACCATGCAGGAAAGCATGCACGAGGCCCACTTAGAAACTTGGGCTCTAAGACTTCACCATAGTATGATATTGAGCAAGGAATTTGCCATCGCTTCACTCACTTTCTTTTCCATTGAACAGGGAAGAACAGATACGTCACATAGGACGGCGAAGCTTAAGCAAAGGAATACGTTAAGACAGCTAGTGCTGGGTTCCAGGTGAAAACTCACTTCAGATACAGAAGGTTAAAATGAAAGTTTTATTTTCTGAGCTCAGAGAAGCAGTTACTTTGGGATCTGAAGCATGTCCTTGAGGCAAAACTGTATTGAATATTTATTTTATTTTATTTCTGTTTTGTTTCTCCTTAGTGGTTTCTTTTTAAAAAATTTTTTTATATTATTCACTTTATAACCTGATTGTAGCTCTTCTTACTCATCTCCTCCTGGTCCCAGCCTCTCTCCCTCTTCCCCTGATTCCTATCCCCTGTTTCTCTGAAAGGGGGAGCCCTCTTCGCCTACATCTGACCCCAGCCTATCAAGACTCATTAGGACTGCTTGAATCCTCTTCTTCTGTGGCCTGCCAATTCCCCCACCACCACTAAGAGGAAGTGATCAAAGAGCAGGCAAAAGAGTCCATGTCAGAGACAGCTCCTGCTCCTTTTACTAGGGAACCCACATGGAGGCTGAGCTGCCTATTGGCTGTATCTGAGCAAGGGGTCTATGTCCTCTTCATGCATGGTCCTTGGTTGGTGCATCAGGCTCTGTAGACCACCATGGGCCCATATTTGTTGGCTCTGTTGATCTTCTCCTGGAGATCCTGTCCACTCTGTTTCCTTCTATTTCCACACTCTTTTCTATGACTCCCTGCTCTCTGCCCAGTTTATCTGTGAGTCTTAGCATCTGCTTCAAACCCCTGCTGTGGAGTCTTTCAGACAACATCTAAGGTAGGCTCCTGTCCTGTTCCCTCTCTTCAACCACTTCTGGCGCCTATTATACAGGTTCTAAGAACAGCAATTAATAAATTGCAGTTTATAATCTATAAATAAATTAATAAATGGGACCTCATGAAACTGAAAAGCTTCTGTAAAGCAAAGGTCCCTGTCAACAAAATGACAGCCTATATGCTGGGAAAGGATCTTCGCCAACCCTACATCTGACAGAAGGCTAATATCCAGTATATATAAAGAAATCAAGAAGTTAGACACCAAAAAACCAAGCAATCCAATTAAAAACTGCGGTACAGAACTAAACAGAGAATTCTTAATAGAGGAATATCAAATTATGTGGAAATTTTTAAAGAACTGCTTAGCATCCTTACTCATCAGGAAAATGCAAATAAAAAATGACTCTGAGATTCTACCTGACACCCATCAGTATGGCTAAGACCAAAAACTCAAGTCACAACACATGCTGGAGAAGATGTGGAGAAAGGAGAACCTTCCTCCATTGCTGGTGGGAATGTAAATTTGTACAGCCACTCTGGAAATCAATTTGAGAATAGTGCTAACTTAAGACCCAGCTATACCACTCCTGGGCATATACCTGAAAGATGTTCCACCATACAGCAAGGACATTTGCTCAACCATGTTCGAGACAGCTTTATTCATAATAGCCAGAATCTGGAAACAACCCAGATGTCCCTCAACTGAAGAATGGATAAAGAAACTGTGGATACATTTACACAATGGAATACTACTCAGCTATTAAAACCAAGGAAATCGTGAAATTTTCAGGCAAATGGATGGAATTAGAAAGGACCATCCTGAGTAAGGTTACCCAGAAGCAGAAAGACATACATGGTATATATATTCTGTCTAGACAAGCAGTTCTAGTTGACCTTTAATTTGATTGGTCTCAAGTAACGTTTATGGTTGGGCCAGCTGTGCTTATGGTTGGATAATTTCTGGGAACAGCAAGGCCACAGAGCATGCTGAACATAAACATAGTTTTTGGTCAACCTGACTTTGCACAGAGATTCTTTTTTTCTGTATCAGCAACAAGTGAGATGATGTTAGCGCTGAAACAGAAATGGCTATAGTCATGCTATCCAAAAAGGACAGGCTCATAACTAGTAAGAGTGAGCAGTAATTCTCACTGAATTAGCTTTATGACAGTAAAAGTCATTATTATCAGAGTAGAATTATCAAATGCAAATTTTTAAATAACATCTCACTATCTCTGAGTACATTTATATGTATGTATACATATGTTTGCATGTATATGAACTATACAGATATAATATATGTGCAATATGTTAACGGGTAGAAAAGCCAAGATAGTCATCCAAGTAACTCTCAATACTCTCAAGACTCTCAAAAATGACGAAGCTGCAACTTTGCTCCAAGAGGTCAGGATGTTAACAGACTGAAGTTTTACTTTCACAAAGATCCCTAATAGAGTCTAATGTCTGACCAAACTTGAGAGCCAGTATTAGATATTTAGTTGTACATTTTCATTACACAAGACTATACCTTCGTGGTGTGTTCAGATACAATCACGTGTTGAAATGTGTTGTAATGTTTGACTAGATGATGCCTTTCAGCATGCCGTTGTGTTCTTTTCCAAGTACATTTATGTCCAAAGCAGACACTCAGAAAATAAGGCATTTTCTAAACATCAGTAAAGTTTCCCAGTAAAGTAAATTTATTCACATATAAAGCATTTATTCCTACTTGCCAGCAACACTGGTGATCATTCTGTAAGTATAATAAGAACTTTTACTCATTCTGTAACTTGAAAAACTGGCAAACGTCTGTGATTCTTTTGCCTAGCAAAATTCTAACAAAAACTTGAGTAAAAACCAAATGATACATCCATATTTGTACACTAAGGACATCTAACATGAGAAAAGCATTTTTTTAAAAAAGTGTTTACAGTCAAAGATTTACATACAATCAAATATTTACTGTCTTTTAAATGGGAAATGTCTCTCACAGGTTCCCAGATGGTGGCGCTGTTTTGGCAAGTTGAGGCAGATGTCGAAGATTATAGGCAGGATGGGTTTCTGGTCCCATCACTGCTTCCTGACCCACCAAGTAGTGAACAGTCCGTGGGCAGAGCTGCTACTATGCTCCGTGTCTTATCTGGAAGCCAAAAATAAATTTATTTTTTCCTGAAGTTCTTTCTGTGAAGTACTTTGTCACAGCATTCAGATAAGCAACCCATACAGCAAACCACCTTCTGTATTCCCAGAAGCCCATGAGGCATTTTAAAAAGAAATTTTAAACAAAGGGTATTTAGAGACCGCATCTGACTGCTGTAGTAAAAACGTTTATTTTTAAAACTGCATCCTTATCTATGATATGATAGCCAAGTTCCCATGTTCGCTGCCTACACCAAATACTGTAAAGTTTTTATGTATTTTAACTGCAATCCAACTTAGTTTAAGCAGCGTTGGCATAGATAAGAAAAAAAAATCTCAGATAATATCATGACTATGCACACAGCGCTAAATAAGAATTTTTTCAGTATCAACTTCAATTTCAAAATGGATTTTGGAATACAGTTGATTATTTATAGAGAAATACTTATATGTTTAAAATACTAATAAATAAATTTCTACTTCTTCTACAGAACCCAGCTTTATATGGTCCATGTAGTATAGTTGACATAAAATTGAAACTAAAAAAAAAAATTTAAAAAGGTAAGAGTTTTAAACACAGCAACAAATTACAAAAGCTAGAGGAATAGGCTTTTCAAACATGAGTAACATAAAATTCATTATATTAGAGTAACTTTACAAATTTTGTATGAATTTAGTAAACTAAATATTCACAGACAGAAGAATATAATCACTAGGAATAATATTTTGCATTATGATTTTCCCAGATAATTGCTTTTCTCAGTGCTCCATTCTTAAAAGCTGTATGGCTCGGAAGGAAATGCGCTACAATCAGTAAAAATTAGTAGTAGTAGTATAATTAAATATTATTACTAAGAAGTAGTAGTATAAAATATTTTAAAGAAATTATGATTGCAAATAATTGATTAAATTCTAGTTTTATATTCAAGATGCCATTCTATCTACCATTAGTTTATTATTAGTCTACTAAGTTCTTTATGAAGTGGCTGTTGTTGGTTTTCATTTTTTCAATGAAGAACAAGTAGGCTGGATAATTTAGCCTATTGCTTGGCTTGGCTAAGATTCAATCAAGAAGTTGACTTCAAAACTCCATACTGGCATGTGCTACAATGGATGTATATAATAGCCAACCAAGGACACCCTTTGTTAATATTTAAATACTAAAAATAATTCTCTTATCTCTTCATACATATTTATAATCTGTAACGTACCCCGTAAAACAACCACAGAAGCATGTGATTATGATTCCTTTATTACTCCCCAAACTAAAATTCCTTGTTCTGATCCAATTTTTCAGATCCATACCTGCAAGAATATTTCTTAAGCACGTTGAATAATGAACCAAATTGTTCTCAGAGACGGGTCAAAATAAGTATATAAGTGAATAAAAAGTATTACGTTGAATACATGATAGAAATTGTCTGATAATTCAAAAGGGGAGAGCTTACTTGAAGGCTTCCAGGTAGATGTAAAACACTAAATTGAATTGTAAAGAATGAATGGAGTTCAGATAAATGTTTAATGGATGAGAAAAGACTTCCAGGCACGAGGCAATTATAAGTAGGGGGGACAGAGATGGGAAAGGGATTGATGAACAAGAAACTGAAGCCCATTGGCCAGAAGAGAATGTAGATAAGTGCATGCTTGGAAAAGTATTCTTGAAAGGAGATGACGAAGGGTCTGGAAAAGTAGGTAATTCTATAAATAAGGGTAAAAGATGGCAAGATTGGTATGCTAATGAGATAGAGAAATTGCAATGGGAATAGAAGAAATAGGAGTTAGATAGCATATTATACAAGTAGACAGCATCCTGATTTTGAAAAGCAAATCAGGTCACATGACCAGTTTAAACTGATCCACTACATAAGCCCAGTTCTCTTGGTCCCTATCAAAAGGAACGTTTTATTCAATATCCCATCCTGTTTGGCAAAGACTGCTAACTGCCACCCTTCACCTTAGGAATACTACTTGTTCCTGAATATTCCTCTGAAAAATGGCCACATAATTAGACAGTGTCCTTTGCATCATCACTTGCAGATCAGTGTGTGCATGTTTCTACACTATAATTCAAGAGATAAGGCTAAAATTGAAGTGGTCTACTTATGAACCAGTCAAAAGTTGCTTAGACTCTGCCTTCACCATCTCAAAGGCTAGTACTTGGGCAAGCTTCATGTAACAGAAGACATCATCATCAGGGCTCAGGGACAATAACCACACTTCTGGTAACCTCACCAAACAGACACAATCACTGCCTTCCACCCTCCACCCATCTCTCTACCATCCATGAGAGGCAGTCAGTGTCTGTTTTTGCCATAGCTATTTGGTCCATCTCTAGATACACTATTCCTTTAAATAATGTTTTTTTTAATGGGAAAGAAAAAGAAATATCAGGCAAAACATACATGCATTTATAAAATATACATTTATACTGATACAAGCAATAATTACTCTAAGACTGGAGATGTTCTTTCTGAATTGTAGTGACAGAATTAATGATAGTGATAATTGAAAGTATATTGTGTTCTAGAACTGAGAGAAGCCTTTTGCATAGCATTGTCCTGTGGAAGCGACACTATGAATTCACAGCAGAGCACAGCATTTGAATCAGCCTGTGTAATTGCAGTGTCATCAGAAAATGTTTTTCTAATCTTCTGAAAACTTTTATACAGTTCGATTCCAATTAGCACCATTGCGTCTTTACACATGTCAGATCTGCAGTATATGTGAGGCCTGGGAGATAGGATGTAACAGGAAACAAAGAATATGCCTTAATTTTAGTTTTGAGAGATCTTGCTATGTAGACCTCAGACGCACAAACTTCCCACCCCAGCCCCCGGGTTCCAGCATGGGCCACCACATCTATCCAAGAACTGCCTTTGTAATGGGAGTCTTTCTCAGACAAACTGAATTCATAAACCCCAGAAGTGCCAAATATCTTTAGGGGAGAAGACCCAATGTATCTCCATTTTCAGATCATAAAGGTGACATATATGAGAGTAACTAAATTGCCTAAGATCTCAAACATAGAAAAAAAAATCACAATTCAGAGTTCAACCCAGGCTTGTCTAAGTCTTCAACCTTGCTTTTAACTTCTATATATGCTGTCTTCTATGCAAAATTAGCAAACTGTAGCTTAGCAATATGTGAACTGTAACAGCAGTGAAATTCTCTACTGCATGTGATTTATATTATATCTAAGTGGTTTTTAGGTTTCTATAGAGAAACGTATTTTACATATCAACCTCTTTCAATTAAACTTCATGAGTGCTGGCTCATTTTAAAAATGGAAAATGCAACCTTGAATTGCATATGTGATGTGCATAGACATCACATATATATATATATATATATATATATGTTATATCTATAAACATTTTCAAGAAATTAGCAGTAGGCGCTTTTGGCTTGAATCCTAGGCAGACTGTGAAGGAACAGCTGTGCGGGATTTAGAACTTAAGCTGGTAATCATTGCTTGTTCTAAAGAGGCAATATTAAGCAAATTGTAATTTTAGATTATTATGCATTCTTCAATTAAATTCTTCAATCTAACAGCCACTAACGATCATTTCTGGAAATTGAAGCCTATTTCCTAATTATATGTTTTTTCATCTTTGAGACTTCCCAAAAACATAGATTGCAGTTTTGTTTAAAGATTACCCAGAAATTTGAATCTCTTTTCCAAAGCACATCATTTACTTTGAATATAAAATATATAGTTGAGCATGAGTCATTACCACTAATCTGATATTTCTTTCCAGTCCAGCCATCAGTTCAAGAAAAGACAGTAAGTCTGAGAGTGAATATGTTATTGGCATTTAGGTGACTATTTAGGAATATAAAACCCCTTCCATTAAAACACCAAAAATATGTAACACATCTGAAAGAGCTAGATGTAACCGACTCAAACCTATGCTCAGAGAAAAAGCTACTGATGTTTAGATGATTGTACACTTATAATGAAGATGTCCTTAGACATGCTGAATAGCTCATCAGTCACTAAGTACACACATCAAGCACAGTTGCTATATGCTCAGTACAAAGGTGGGCATATTCATTCCAGTCCTTCATCCGAAGCGCTTCCTGCTTACTTACAAGTCATGAGTTGCTAGTGATGAGCATCACACACCTGGCATCAGTCTGTAAGCTCTATATTCACTCGTTTATTAAAGCTTGCCATTTTTGTTAAGTGGACATTTTTGTTACCTCTGTTTCATATGTGAAGAAACTGAGTCATCAAAGGCTAAGGCATATGCATGAGGCAAGTGGTTTGTGGGTAGCTGAGGTCATTCCAACCTCAAAAGTTGCTACACTATCTCCACGGCATGCCCCACACTGCAGAGGCTCCTGTGTCTCATCATTTTTATGAAGCCATTGAAAAACTCAGCTAAACAGAAGGTACAAGTGTTTATATGTACAGGCATAGAATTCTTATTTTCAGAACTTCAAATACGAAGCATAAGTAAATACTAAGAAAACACAGTACTGAAATAAGCTGGTTTTTATGTTTTAACACATGCTGTGTGCCAGTTACCTAAAAGTTTGTCATGCAGTTCCTCATGTAATTGGCATTAAACATGAAATGGGAGCTTTATCTCTGTGTTACACAGAGTTCTGTCCTAGGATTAGTACTCTTACTCAGACTGGGCATGATGGAAAAGCCACACTTTGAACTACTAGATAATATTGTACCCTCCCCAGCTTAAGCCAGAGGGGGGAATATCTTGCCACCTCATTCCTAAGTAAGTTTAACTCTCATTCAGGATCACACTCAAAGTAGAACTACACGATGAACTTAATTCCCAAGGTACTTTTACACAGAAAGTGACTCCTTTTATTTTTTCTGCCTGCAAGTACTTTTAAGGAATCGTGAGCCTAGACTACACTACTTCTAGAGTAATGCTAGCCTTTCAAATGCTCAAGCAAAATGAAAGGAAAAAAAAAAAAAAAACTGTTCCAAATTGAGATGACTTAAGGTTTTTACTTAGACTCATCTTGTTCCTGTCTGAGCAAAAGATCAAATGATTAAAACAGTATTAAAATTTCACAATAATTAGGTTTTAAATTAAGGGTTACCCTTCTAAATAGTTTTATCCATTCATTTAATAAAACCTCCAAGTAGCTGCTACAGGCTAAGTATTGTGTCAGTGGCAAGGGGGACATTGCTAACCAGCAAAACGCCATCATGGAGCTCTTGGGTTCCTGGGGAATTGATTTTTCACCAGATCAAATATAATTGTTAATCATAGCTATAGGAGGCTTTATGATCAAAAGGTTAAAAGTAAAGTTTGCCTACTTGGTCATAGTGGATGATATCTTTGATGTGATCTCATATACAGTTTGCAAGAGAATTTTTGCATCAATGTTCATGAGGGAGATTGGCCTGAAATTCTCTTTCTTTGTTAGGTTTTTGTGAGGTTTAGGTACCAAGGTGACTGTGGCTTCATAGAAGGAATTTGGTAGTGTTCCTTCTATTTTGTGGAATAGTTTGAAGAACTGGAGTTAGCTCTTCTTTGAAGGTCTGGTAGAATTCTGTGCTGAAACCATCTGGTCCTGGGCTTTTTTTGGATGGGAGACTTTCGATGACTGCCTCTATTTCCTTGGAGGATATAGGACTATTTAATTGATTTACCTGGTCCTGATTCAGCTTTGGTAAATCGAATCAATCAAGAAAATTGTCCATTTCATTTAGATTTTCAAATTTTGTGGCATATAGACTTGTGAAGTAAGTCCTAACGATTGTTTGGATTTCCTCAGTGTCTGTAGTTATATCACCCTTTTCATCTCTGATTTTGTTGATTTGGATGGTGTCTCTCTGCCTTTCAGGGGAAGGTAGAGGCATTGGACCCCCCAAAGCTGAAGCTGACATAAGGCACACGGATCATAAGGCAACCATAATCCTCTTTGCAGCAATCAGAAGCAAAGATCTCTGGACAAAGTGCTTAGTAAACAAAGGGAGAGGGAAGGAATGACCTACCTTCCCCATTTCTTTTGATCACAGCTGTAGCTCATCTTGTGAAAAGAAATGGACCAAGGAAACTTTGGCTACTAAATGCAGTTAAAGTCTAGTATCTCTGGTTTCTGCTTGCCCACTGACACCCAGAACAAAGATCTTTTTGTTGACATTAAAGTATTGTTATTCAGGATAACACCATAGGAAGAACTATTTGCATTTCTTCCAGAAGAGTGAATAACAGGAGAGAAGGAGGAGAGAGGGGAAGAAAACAGCAAAAGAGAAAGACTGAAGAGGACAAGGAGGGGAAAGGGTACAGTGATGGCCAGGAGACTCTTCTGTTGAACTTAGAAGTCTTAAATTCTAATATTATACTGTAAGTGACCATTAACATTTAATTCCTCTTGTCACAAATACTATAACATCTCCATTTCTTAGGTTTCTATTATTTATCATATATTCCTAAAATTCTAATCACAGTATTTTTTTTAAAATACAACTATAAGACTTGTCAGAGAATAATACTAATGCTATGTTTTCAATGGTATTTATAAATATCATAATAGAGTATAGTACATTTTTTATGTAATGGACAGCAAAATAGCACTAAATACAAAAAGATTACAGAAGTGTTAGTGATAAGCTGGGAGGAAATCTGCAATTACTTCTGAGGTTTTCATATGTAAATAGAAAATTTTTAATGGGTTTTCAAAGACAATTAAAAATATGTCAAATATTTTAAGATGATTTGTAGGATCTTCAACTCGACTGAGTATTAAAACTGAAAATAGGGGTCTGGAGAAATGTCTCAGTGGTTAAGAGCGCTGAATGTTTTTCCAGAGGATCTGGATTCAATTTCTAGCACATACATGGCAGCTCACAACTGTCTGTAACCCCAAGACTTGCTACCCTGACACCTTCACAAAGATGCACATGTGTGAAGCAGGCAAAACACCAATACATGTAAATAAAAACAAGTTAAAGCAGTAACTAAACTATTCTAGAATTGGAGAATACAGTAGAGAGAATGGGAGGTGAAAAAAAGAAGGGAAAGAGAAAAGAAGGAGAAAAGGAGTAGAAGTAGGAAAAAAACAGAGCCAAAATTCATGATGATGATGATGGTGATGATGATGATGATGATGATGATGATGAGTGTGTGTGTGTGAGTGGGAGTATCTGTAGATACCTGTATGTGAGTGCAAGTGTCAGTGGAAACTAGAAGCACTGGATCCCCTGAAGCTGGAGTTACATGCATTTGTGAACTACCCAACATGGATGCTGAGAATGCAACTTGGTTCCTCAGCAAGAACTCTTAATATCTGAGTGATCTCTCCAGCCCCTCTAAAGTTTTACTCAGAAAAATAAAGTACTTTTAGCAAAATTCTTGTCTCTTATAAATTGATTAAAAGATCTAAAACCTCTGTAGAAACAAAAACAAAACAAAACAAAAATGCAAAAACCCACTGAGGTCTGCTAAACATTCTTCAGGTTTAGGCCACAGCCACAACAAATAAGAACAAAATAATTTTTCACATGGGACCTCTCTACAAGCCCTCTCTACACTGAGTGTGGACCTTTGGAGAGAAACATAAATTTCTAGTTACAAGAAGCCTCTTCTATCTGATTGACCTCCAAATCTTGAGAAACCTCTTCTTATGGCACAGACATGCCACAGAATAATTATTAATGAACTTTTTGCTTTTACTAATGGTATCCCAAGTCATTTTCCATTGGAAGACATGCCTAACAATTTAGCATTTAGTTTCCCTGTCAAGAACTTGTCATACAGGGCATGATTTATAAATTTTAAAACAAATGGACCAAGATGTTTCACTTTTAAAGAAAATAGGCTTTTCAGTGAACAGTTTTTGGATACAACAATGACTCATGTACTAGGATGATAATTCAAAACAATAACACTTACCTTCCTTTCCAAACTATATTACTCTAAATGATGTGGCCTATGGTATAATACCAAGTAAACTCCCTGAGGTCACTGTCTTTACACATAAAGTTATCACCTTCTGACATTAATTTGAAGCACCTTAAAACATCTCTTCTTTGTATGATGACTTGGGGATTCAAATACTCACAACTCAATTCAATGTTACTAATATCCCATGGAATTATATTTGGAAGGGCAGATGGTCAGATCTGTCCTTCTAATGCATGATGTATATTCACAGCCCTCCTGACAAAACCTGACATAATCTCCATCATCCCAAAAAACAAATAAAAAGAAAAAGAAAGGAAAAAAAAGAAAATTTGAAACACTGGCCATTTGATAAGGTTTTACTCAGTTCTCAGTTACCACTTACCAGATTCCATTTGTCACATGCACATTTCAAATAGTCTCAACAGCACATTAAAATTCATTTTTGATTAGGATTCTAATAACTGTACATGTATGCATGTTTCAACATGGGAAACCATTGAATCCCACATCCACATTCTCAAGACCAAGCCCTAAATTCCACTTCCATGGGAACTCCTCTTCCCTCACTGTTCTATTAGCTGATAACTTCCTCTCTTCTTCCATCTGTTCTATTTTCTTTTTTTTTTAATTAGCTAGGAATATTATCTTTCTCCCACTTGTCTGTTATTCTTTAACCTCAGGGTTGGTCCAAGGTATTGCCAACCTTAGTAGAACTAGTTAAAAATACCAGAACTGTATTTATTAACCAACACTCCATGCCAGTTTTCTGCTATTACTACTGTCTTCCAGTACAGTGCTGGTTATGTAAACAAGAGATTCAACCTCTGTCCAACAACCAACAGATAGGTAAGGGAAAGAAAGGAGAAGAAGAAGGGAGAAGAGGGAAAGAGAAGAAGGAATGAAGAAAGGAGGGAAAGGGAAAAGTGAAAGGGAAGTAAAGAAAAGAAATAGATGTTTGAATTTGTTAGGAAAAAAAAACTATTTATAAACAAAATAGATAAAGAATTTTTTGATTGTCTGCCATGGTAGACTTTCAAATAATTTGTCTGCTCTGAGTGTGACAAAGAATCACCAGTGCTAAACAAATCACCTTCTTGGATCCCCAGGATGCCATTGCTACAACGATTATGAAACACAGTTCCTGCCAACCACACAGTCACATCTAGGTGAGACCTTGAAACACTGGCATAGACTCTAGAGAGCTGAAGTGAACCCCTCAAAGACTGTAAATCACCTAGCTTCCAACTTAAATCCACTGTAATAGCAAATGTGGTTTTAAATTCAAAATATAAGTCATTTCACAGGAAGTTAAGAGTTACAGTATACAAGTGTGTCTGTATGAATAACTTTAAGTGTCTATGACTAGTACTGTGTTCTAATGAGTTTCTGGTGCATATGCTCCCAAGTTAGAGTTGATAAACTCTAGAGTTGGTAAAGCATGAAAGACTGTAAGACAATTTAAACAAATTAAATAAAACCTGTGATCGTGTGTTCTAAAATTACATTATAGATTAAATATTTAGTACTAAAGAAACTTTGTCTGTCCCCGTTGTCATTAGGAAATATTTAAATGAGAAAATATGACCATGCCCACTGGAAAGTAGATATGAACCAGGTATGCTGATAATGGTTCATGTCTTTTATCCCAGAACTTGGGAGACAAAACAGGTGGATCTCCGTGAGTTTCGGGCAAGCTTGGTATATATAGTGAGCTCTAGAACAGTCAGGACTATGTAGAAAAACCCAGTATCAAAAGAAAAATAATTGTTGAAATGGTATTTAAATTTTTATGCTCAATTTGGAGCTATTTAAATTTATATTGGTTTTCTTTTATCTTTACTATTGTAATTTGTTATGTTTGCAATATTTTATCTGTATAAAATTATTAGCTTCATTCTTATGGCAATCTTAACCTTTGATTTACTATAAAACATCCTGATGAACAACAAATGCTTTTTAGTAGTGGAAGAAGCAACAGGAATTCTAATCAACAAATACCATCATAGCTATTTATTTGGGAAATAGAATTAAATGCTGAACTGGAAATAAGTCATTGGCAAATACCTAGAGTAAATTTCATATGTATAAAGAGAATGACTTTTTCTTTTCTATTTGCTAAAAAAACATGATAAAATGCATAACTAGCAGGAGCAATAATTTAAGCTAATGACAAGAAACACTGAAAATCAATGAGAAGTAGGACAATGCACTTCATCTTCTGCTACTTGTTCTTTGGGCTTCTAGTTAGTTTTTGCTTCCATAATCCATCTTAAAACCACAAAGTTCTTTCCTCCGTTTAAACTGGGAGATACTGCTGCCTGACAAAAACATTTCTGTTGTAACGTATTTAATAGGGCAAGTGATAGTATGGTTCTTTACCAGCACTGAATAAAGGAGCAGCAGCATCTAACAAAAGAGCACACCTTGCAATGAGAATTGCCTCCAGATGTGCAAGCATCATCTAAACACATGTTATACAATATTTTTCTCCCTAAGGAGTTATGATTTGAGCTTCATTGACAAACTTTAACACAGAAACAAAAAAGAGAGAGACGTTTGCAATAAAATGTGTAATTAAGCCACATCACATATAAGGGGAGAACATCTGCCCAAACCAATAAAATATGTATTTTATTATTATCTGTATTTATTTCTTGTCGTTCTTCAAATTCTATGACAAATATAATCTAGGAGGGAAAAAAGTCTTCATGCTACTAAAATGTGTAACAAAATGAAAAGTAAATACTCTTAATTGTTGTTAAATAGTTAAAACTATCCTACCAGGTTTAGAACCACAATTCGCATCTTGGCTCTAATGGTTTTTTAACCCCAGATACCCTCTGGAGCTCATTAAGCTGTAGTGTTTCATATACAAAATGAAGAAGCAAAGCAAAACAGATCCATATTTTATTGTATTTTTCCTGAAGGAGACTTCCTAGTGTGTGTAGCGCACAGATAGAAAATCTCAAACAGAAAATGGTGCTCTTATTTGACAAAGGATCAGAGAACAAAGTTGGTAAGTACATAGAAATTTTAAAATATATATATATATATATCAGACCTTGGAGCAGGCACAGAAGGTCTGACCTAACCCTGCATACAAACACCAAGTAAACCCGTGAGGCAGCTCTAAGTTTTGGAACACAGGTAGACATCTGCAGAAAGCAAGATGCAAGATGAAAATTTGTTTGCTTGTTTTTAAGAATACAGAGACTTGGAAAGGAGTTCAAACTGGCTCAAGTTAAAGGGATTGTCTTTCCATCAAAACCCTTAAACAGCATATCAGCCTAAATTCCAAATAAGGACTCAGATTTTGAGCCTAAACCAAGTTTCCTCAGGATCAGGTGATTTGTCAGTGACTTAACTATGTATTTAAAAAATAATAAAACACTTGGGTTTTTGATCTTAGCCATTCTGATGGGTGTAAGGTGAAATCTCAGGGTGATTTTTATTTGCATCTCCCTGATGGCTAAGGACGTTGAACGGTTTTCTTTAAGTGTTTTTCTGCTATTCTATATTCCTCTACAGAGAATTCTCTGTTTCATCTTACATCCATCAGAATGGCTAAGATCAAAAACTCAAGTGACAACACTTGCTGGAGAGGTTATGGAGAAAGGGGAACCCTCCTCCATTGTTGGTGGGAATGCAAAGTTGTACAACCACTTTGGAAATCAATCTGGTGCTTTTTCAGACAATTAAGAATAGTGCTTCTTCAAGATCCAACTATACCACTCCCAAGCATATATCCAAAAGTTGCTCAAGTACACAACAAGGATATTTGTTCAACCATGTTTGTAACAGCTTTATTCATAATAGCCAGAACCTAGAAATAATCCAGATATGTCCCTCAACAGAGGAATAGATACAGAAATTGTGGTACATTTACACAGTGGAATACTAGTCAGCAATTAAAAACAAGGAAATCATGAAATTTGCAGGCAAATGGTAGGAACTAGAAAAGATCATCCTGAGTGAGGTATCCCAGAAGCAGAAAAGCACACACAGTATATACTCACTTATAAGTAGATACTAGACCTATAAGATAGGATAAACATACTAAAATCTGTACACCTAAAGGAGCTAAACAAGAAGAGGTTCTGGGGTAAGAAGATCAATCCTCACTTAGAAAGTCAAATGGGATAAACATTGGAAGTAGGAGAAAACAAGAAACAGGGCAGGAGCCTACCATCGAGGGGCCTCTGAAAGACTCTACCTAGCAGTGTATCAAAGCAGATGCTGAGACTCATAACCAAACCTTGGGCAGAGTACAGGGAATCTTAGGAAAGAAGGGGGAGTTAGTAAGACTTGGAGAGCGCGAGAGAGCCACAAGGACCAAATACATCTGGGCACAGGGGTCTTTTGTGAGACTGATACTCCAGTAAAGGACTATTCATGGATATAACCTAGAACCCCTGCTCATACATAGGCCATGGCAGCTCAGCAACCAAGGAAGGTTCCCTATTAAGGGGAACAAGACTATCTCTGATATGAACCCAGTGGTGGGCTCTTTGACTTCCCACCCCACCCCAAGGGAGGAGCAGCCTTGCTAGGCCACAGAAGAAGATATTGCAGCCAGTCCTGAAGAGACCTGATAAACTAGGGTCAGATGGAAGGGGAGGACCTTCCCTACCAGAGGACTTTAGAGAGGGGCAGTAGGGAGGGAGGGTGGGATTCGGAGGGAAGAGGAAGGGGGCTATGGCTGGGACACAAAGTAAATAACCTGTGATTAATATAAAAAAGTAAAAATTATAAAAAAATAAAAATAAATAAAACAACATCAGCAATAGTTTTCAGAGCATAGCAAAAAGAATGCTTAGTACATGGCATTCAAAGAAATAGGTGAAATTGATCCTTGTTGAAATTAAGAATCAATAAGAAGCAGGGCTATGAGCAGTCCATGTGTCATCATTGACATATAAGAAAATTACAGTATGACCATATTAAGGAAGTTATAAAAGATAAATACAATAACTAAAACAATGATGCGTTTTAGGAATATTTTTAGGTCTAATAAAACAACTGAAATTCTTCTAGATCTGAAGTATATAACTTTTAAACTGTATTTGGATTAATAAAGAATTTACTGTGAAGGAAAAAGGGAAAATGTACATGGATATAAGCCAACAGCACAGAGGAAAAGTATAAACACTACTTCAGTGAACTAAGAGATAGTATTGAACTGGATGCATACAGTTAGAATCCCAGAGAGAAAGAAGTAGAACAGAGAAAAAAAATAATAAACAAGAAATTTCAAACCTACAGAATTGTTTCCAGGGCTGAATGGGATACATAAAAAAAAGTAAAAATCACTTTACTGTTACCACAATGGCATATGCTTATACTTCCAACTATGTGGGAGACTGAGACACAAGGACCGCTTGAGAGCAAAGTTACACACCAGCCTAGGCAAAATGGTGATGACTTTATAAAAAAAAAAAGCAAATCATCTTAAATGATAAAACAAGAAAAGAAACAAATACATAATAAGCAAACTGCCAAAACCAAACAAAAAAATAAAAATAATAGTTTTTAAACAATCAAGACAAAAGATATGGGTTATGGTGGCTAATCACAGTTCTTAATTTGATGAGCTCTAGAATCATCTAGGGGACTGACCTATGACATTCATGTAGAGGATTATCTTGCTTAGGTTAATTGAGGTGAGATTGCCCACTATGGGTGGCACCATTCCCCAGTTGTATCCTGGATCACATGAAAAAGAAAAAGTGAGCTGGTCACAACTACTCCTCACTTCTTGATTTCAGATGCAATGCAGCCATCCACACTGTGGCTGCCTGTGAGTCCTGTGGCCATGGACCTGGGGAAAAGCCATAAACTACTGTTATGCTAAAGAAGCATAGCAATAAAATGACTCCTAACATTTTGGTAAGCTCATAGCATCAGTGTCCGTCGTGCTCAGCCATCATCAGAGAAGCTTCCCCTGCAGTTAATGGGAATGAATACGTAAACAGAGAGTCTGACAATGCACAGAGAGTGAGAGACCTTGGAACACTTAGTTTAAAATGGGAGGCCTGCATCAAATCCCTCCTCTCGGGGGCTGGGAGATTTTGTGGAAGAGGAAGAAAAAAGAGCGTAAAAGCCAGCGGGGATGGTAGATACAAAGACAGATAGAGGGCCTTCTAGGTACAGCAGGACTGACACACATATGAACTCAGAGACTGTGGCAACACACAGTACCTGCACAGATCTAATCCAGATCAGGTCCCAGTGCTGAGAGTGGGAGTGGACGACAGCCCTCATCCCTAACCCAGAATCTATCTCCCTGCATTATTATAATTATAACCCCTGCATAGGAAAAATTACTTTCCTCCAATGGAGTCTCACTGGGTTTAAACACCCCTCTTAAGGACAAAATAAACCCAAAAGTACTTTTGGAATATCTTCTCTCATATATTACTTTGTCTGTGTTTTTTTTTTTTTTTAACCTTAGTGGTCTCTAGCTTATATATTATGCTTGCCAATTTTGTGATTTTATGGGTATTCTCTGTGTGCAAATTTGTAAGTCTCTGTGTCTTTGTGTGTTTCTTGTGCTTTTTCTTTGGCTCTTTTTTCTCTTTGTTTTGTTCTATTCTGTTTTTCATTTCTAGTGTATCTATAATTATATTAATTATATATCTTATACAATAAATAATATATTATACATAATATAATAGGTCTGCTTGTTATCTAATGAGGAAAAGAAAAGGTGTGTGTTTGGATGTTTAGAAAGGTGGGGTGTATCTGGGAGGCGTTGGCAGATAGGAAACCATAATCAGAATATATTCTATGAAAAAAAATCTATTTTAAATAAAAAAATAAATAAAATGAAATGCCAAAATACTTTGAGGTCATATTTCTCAGTCTGATGTTCTCTTCTTTCTAGTTTTGGTTAAGAAACCTCACTATTTATTTATTTATTTATTTATTTATTTATTTATTTATGTAATCTTTGGCTACTTGGTGTTTTTGAGAGGATTGAAGTTTTAAAAGATGTGTTTAATCTTGAGAAATAAGTAAACTCTATTCACAGGTAAATTCTGATGACAAAGTATAGCCTTAGGAGGCGCATGGGCAAGTATCAAATTTAGAAAGCCTAAAAATTCTATACTAGATATATCTGATATCTTTAAATACCTTTAAAATGAGGATAAGCCAGCCACTGAGTTCATGTCAGAGACAGTTCCTGTTCCCCTTACTAGGGAACCCACTTGGATACTGAGTTGCCATGGGCTACATCTGAGCAGGGGTTCTAGGTTATATCCATGAATGGATCTTGGTTGGAGTCAGTGGCTGGCTCTTTGAACACTACCCCCCCCCCCGAGGGAGGAGCAGCCTGTGAAGGACATTGCAGCTAGTCCTGATAAGACCTGATAAGCTAGGGTCAGATGGAAGGGGAAGAGGACCTCCCGTGTCAGTGGCCTTAGAGAGGGGCAGGGAGGAGATGACGAAGGGAGGGTGGGATTGAGAGGGAATGAGTGATAGGGCTACAGCTGGGATACAACGCAAATAAAATGCAATTAATGTAAAAAAAATAAAATTTAATTAAAAACCAATTTAAAGTAAGGCAAAAATGAGGATAATGAGCAGATATTTTATTATTTGAAGTAAAACATAAAATCCTATAAACTTTTAGCATATAAATTTCAATGATGGGCAAAAATTAATGATTTTTACATTCTACTCCCAGCAAGAAAATGTTAAAAGACAACACCAAACAAGCATTTCACTTCATGACTTTTGTTGCTGCTGTGACCAAGTACCTGACAAATTACAGGAAGAAGAGTTAATTTTGCTTTACAAGTTGAGGGCTGCATTCAATCATGGGTGGAAAAGGTATGGCAACAAGAGTATGAGATACCTTCTTAGCAAATGAAACGCCCAGTGCCAGAAATAGGTTACAACTAATTGAGCTGTTAGCCAAGGGAACTGCATGGAAAGGCCCAAACAACTCAGACTATTGCCAAAGCTCCACAAACTGATAGTAAGGCCCTACTCCTGAAAACAACACCCACGTAACACACTGAACACAGAGAAAGTAAGCTGATTTCACCCTATAGGCTTCGCCCTACTGGCTAGTGTTCATGGTACTACCAAGCAGTCTGCATGCTACTAGAGAGGAAAGGTTAACACAAACACGACTACAAACCCTTTGGTTACTACGGTGACATAACTGCATGATATGCTCCTGCAGTAGCAGCACCAACAGTTGTAGGACTGATCTACAAATAACTGATTTGTCCTTTGAGAGTTAGTTGAACAGTTGGCAAGATACAATAAGGCATAATGTAATACAATTCTTACAGCAGTAATTTCACTATACCTGACTGTGGACTTACTCAAATGATCTTTAAAATGGTATATTGCTTTCCCTCATTTTGTGCCCTACATAATTTGTAATGGCAAAGTCTCTTCTTCTATGCATGCATTGATCCATTCTCTTTTGTAAACTGTATTAAAATAATTATATATAACATTTCCTAACAAACTGTACCCCCATTTATTCCAGGAAATCTGTCTGTCACCTGCTTACAATGTTGAATATATAGTAAAAACTGAGCAAATCCTTATTGTACAGAAATAAAATTGATGCAGTTTACACTCTAACTTAAATTAAAAAATGGAAGACAATGGGGAGTCATAAATCAGTGATGCATTTTTCTCCTGCCCCCCCAGCATTATTTGAATGTACTTCAGGTGTTTGAGGAATTGCCTGCCATTTATGAACTGCCTCGAAGAGGCAGAAAATATCCCAAGAGTTAGGAGCAATCCTGAAACACAGCACACATTTGATTTGGAACTGTTACTGCACAATATAAGAAAACCATCCCTTTTCTACTGAGAGGGCACGTCACATACTGTCTAGCTTCCAAAACACCATGAGGCTATATTATGTTGTTGGTGAAAAGTTGCAGCCGGGGAAATGCTAATTTCTATTGGCTGCCGCAGATCCCCTTCAGACAAATTTGATCCTGTGATGTGGGCACAGTTCCTAGACTTTTAGCCTTGGGGTCTGGTCCTTTAATCATACCTTGAAGCTTGTCCCTCCTTCCTTAACTCAGTCTGACACTGAGTTGTTTTCTGTTTAAAAAACAAAAATAGTCAATGCACTTGGTTTAAACAAAGAAAAGCAATTCTGAGTTGCTTATACATTACAGTTGCAATTGGTACTTTCAGTACACGTGGGAAATGCAGGTTTTATTACCTATCCAAAGAACTGTGATGTGGAGAAACTCATTTTCTAAGAAATGAGCCGGGGTAAATTAGGTCCATCATCCAAGCTCTATTTTCTGAAATCCCACTATCCCCTGATGATCAGATAAGTTACTGTGAAAATGATGGGAGCTTTCCCATCAATCCAGCCTTGTGCAGGGAGACTCTTAGGAGCTTATTTTTCTTGCTTCAATCAGTATTCCCAAGATGTTCTTATACGGGAATGCAATAACAAAATTATGCAAGGACAGAAACAATAACATTTCTGAGGATCTAGGAAAGCAAACATCTTCTCTGTGCTGGGGTTTTTTGTTTTGTTTTGTTTTTTAACAATGTGGTGCACAACTTGTTTTCTCAGCTGCACTCCATTGTGATGTAATAATTTGAGTTTTTAATTTCTGGATGATTCTAAAGTACTATTGGAGGGAATTCACCAGCTCCTGCCAATGGGGAGGGACTATAATTGTCTATCCAATGGCTTCCCAGATGCTGCAACTACTTAATATATCCTCAGGACGGGGGAAAGCTAAAACACAGAGGCACTCGATTCTCAGCCTCCAGACCTTATATTAAATGTTCAGAGCATTTATGCAACACACAGCTCTCACTCAAAAAGGGAATGCGATATAGGATTCTGGACAAAATGTGGGTGACTGTGGCCCCAGAATAGGGATTCAGATTGCCCCAAATGACTACATTCCATAGTGGAAGTGGTTACACTTATATTTTATGATCACAGATAAACTGAAAGTTATAAGTCAATGCATTTGCTGAATACATTACTGGGCACATCAGATGGGGAGATTATCACAAAGCAAGGAAATTACTGCTGTAGGTTCCAGCTGCAGTCTGATGACACATCTGGTAGACATTAATGGGCCACTGAGATGCGCTGCAAAAGTTTTACCTGGTAGTCGAAAGACTGTTAGGTCATACACAAAGGCAGTCAAGGGGACTGCTATGCCTTAAAGATGGAGCTGGTTTCCGCCTTCCACCTTCCCGATGGTGAGTGCTCTCTGTCACGAACAATCCCACATTTGGCTAAGGCTGAGGATACGGCTTGCTTCCATGTATGTGGACCTATCTGCATTGCCCATGTGGCATGCTGGGGTTGGCTACCCAGAGGCTATTTAAGCTGTGGGCTGGCTTTCCCCAGGGTCAGATGATTGTTCAAGGTTCCTGAATAAACTGCATTGAAAAAAAAAAAGGGGGACTCAAGATAACCCAATAATTTTGGCTCTAGGTATGCAGCAGTTCAGTTCTCTACAGTCACTCAAGAGCTAATTAGTCAGCAGAATCTTCAGAATAGATTTGGTTTGTTGTTGTTTTGTTTTGGTTGGGTTTTGTTTTTCAGTGAATTTCAGTTTACATAGAGACTCTGTAGGCTCTTTCCAAGTTCTCCAGATGTTCCTAAATGGGGGCCAGTGTTCCCCAAACCCCGGGTCCCTGTGACAGAAGCCTGATGCCATTTGTTAATGAGACTTCATCTCAAAGTGCCCACCCTCTAGTACTGGACCAGAATCTGCGTCTTTAAAGGGTCCGGAGGAACAGTTCAAACATTAACTCTTCAGAAACACTGTGCTTTTGCATGGTGTACGCACTCCTTCCAAAAGCCCTGGGATCACTACCACTAGATTCACATGGTTCTGTCACTACCCATCCTTACCTTGTTCCTGCTCCACCCTGTCCTGCTTTTTCTAGAGGTATTTAGTCATCCAGGTCATATGTCTTTATACTCTCATATTAATAAGTTATATCTCTGAGATTATAAATAAAACTTCTCTATATTCTCTGGATAGTAAACCTCTCACAGCCACGGCCTAACATACTGATGGCACTAGTGGAACTAATCAGCATAATGGGCACCCTCACTAATGACAAATATTTTGAATAAAAATGGATATTTTACTTTGAAATAGAGAACAACTTTTTAAAAACTCATCATTGTAAATTTATGAAGTAACAGATCCTAAAATTTATAAGGGGTTTATGGTGTTCTCTAGGACAAGAACAGAAGATAAAGCAAAAAAAATTTTTTTCATCTATATTTAAATCAAATATTGGTTGGTTGGCTTTTTCTGTTTTTTTGTTGGTTTTCTTGGTTTTTATAATATGAATAAAAACAGAACGATAAATTAAGAAAGTATAAAAATATATTGACTAGTAACTACGTTTTTCATATCATAACATATATTTTACCCTAATTTAATTATTTAAACATAAATATGTATATGCATATTAAATTTTGAATGTTAGGGTTTAAATTCAGAACAGAGTGTAACTGTCCTCTAAGCAGAGAAGTTCCAGAATCATGGTAAATGTTTATAAATACAAAGCAGAGTGGTTCCCTTTAGAAACGGCACATCCTTTCACCAGACTTGAATCACTCGGTGATCCTTTACCATTTACCCAGAGTTTTCTAACACAGGCACTAATATGGCCTTTTCTCTGCTCTTTCTAATGAAATGATCTCACTTCATTCTAACTCTCTTTTTGATGTCTGTCTTTCCTGAAAGACATTAATTCAAAACAAACAACAGAGCGAATTATTCATTCACTGTATTCCCTACCAACAACACAGTGCAGGCTCACAGCAGGCTCGAGAAATTTGACAAAAGAACGAAAGAATTAAAAATAAGGGATATGCACATATATATTTTATCCACTAACTTCTCAAAATCAAGACACAAACTATGGTAGAGAAGCTAAGAACTGTGATACGAAATTTTCTTCTTTAACTCTAGACCCTCCTCAACAAGAATATTAAGCAGCATCTAACCACCAACAAAGAAAATACTCCGGATGCATTTTCCAACTTTAGATTGAGCATATTGGTGGTTTTGGAGGAGAATGATGAAACCAATGACCAGGTTTAATAGCATAACAGTTTTTGGACGGTAATTTTTAAAAAGGTAGGTGTGATGTAGTCTGTAGTCTGATATAGTCATGGATTATAGGCAGATGCAGATGGATTCATGATTGTGGATCATAAAGTTGGATAGTCTGGCCAAAACTTTGAAAGCATTCAGGGCAAGGGACAATGTCAACAAAATCTACAGTGAAGAACATAAGCAAGTATCGGGAGATTATGGATGGTAGGTAATCCAGATTGGAAGGATTATGATGGATGGCATTGATGGAGGCTGAGAGATGAATGGTAAGGATATTGAAGTAGTGTAAGTGAAATATCTGCCCTGCCTTAGGTAAATAAGGCAATTATAAATCTAAGAGGTGTCTGTGTCTTATTATTTATGATGGTGGCTTAAATAATACAGTTGTAATAATCTTAGGGCCAAAAATAATAAACAGTATAAAGCCCAACAGTCATTTTTTTTATTTTCTACAACACTACAGTGAGGTAGAAAATGCTTAAGATATTTTAGGATGTTAATTACATGTCCAAATAGAAGTGTCCATTAGGGATGTTCACTATGGATATATTTTAAAAATGGAAGGCAATGTACTTGATGGAAATGGTTAAATATCTTTCTTGATACCAATCTGATTTACCTAAGTTCTCTATGGGTAGTTGTAGTGAGAAAAAAACTAAAAAAATACCCCCAAACACACACACACACACACACACACACACACACACACACACCACTTCTAAACTTTTCTTATAAACTACCTACTAGTTTATAAGATATCTAGTTTGTAGATATCTTTAAGGTACTAAAACAATTAACTTAGGATATACAAATTATAAGGAAAAAAGAAAGAAAATGGAATTATACAAGCCCCTTTCAAGCAGATGAGAAAGGCTGGGAAGCCTTCAGGGAGACAGGGTCAAGTTTGAGGGGATTTCTTCCCTCCGTTGCCATCTTAAATATGGAGGGATAAAATGAGTGTGACTATAAACAACCTGCAAGAACAGGAAATAGACTTTGCAAGGAAAGAAGTTAGGAAACCAGGACCCCTGTTTTATAGATTTAAGCAATTGATTTTACCAGCAATCAGAATTTTCTTAACAACAGTTTTTTCTGCTCCTCCAAATTGAGCCCATCCAGGCAATTCATGATATCAGCTTTGAAAATCCATGTATATAATCACCACTTCCCAAACCTCTGATCTTCAAAATATAAATTTATGCTGCCTTAAGTCATTTCAAGTGTGATGGTACTTGTTGCAGGCAATAAAAAAACTAATGCAGACTTTGCTACGAAGAGTGAGGTGCTACACAGCAGATTCATAGAATATGAGTATATACAGAAATCAAGTAAGGCTCAAACAGTTTTGATAAGTGTAAGGAACCTAAGAAACTTCCTAAAAATATGAGTTGAACCATAGACGTTAAGCACACAGCTCAGGAAACTCAAAATAAGATAAGGAACATATTGCTGAAAACTGAGAAGGGGTTAATTATTCTCTAATAGAAGAAAGAGCACCAGAATTTTATGCTGAATTCATTCATACGGAAGAATTTGTGAATTTGAAGTGGCTTGTCTGATATTCCCAAGCAAGCTGTTGAAGATGCTGTCTGTTTTGAACTTAGCATTTATAGTAAAATGTGATGTACTTGCTAAATCTCCCCAAAGAACCAGAATTTGCTGGTTTAGAAATCTCTTAGGTTACCTCTATGGAGATTAAGCTGTTAAAGTCACTCTTGCTTCTGAAAATGTGGCAAAATGAACAGGTGGAGGTGAAAACAGTAACTTCTTTTTCAAACCTTGGGAAAATTATGACGTTAAGTCACAAGGCATTGCTTCAAGGATTATCGCCATAAAAAGGACAAGCTTCAGGAAGTTTAGAGTGCTGACCCTCAGTCATTTCAGGAGTGAAAGATGTAACGGTTGTCTCTATGTAGTATGTGAGTTTGGACCCCCTGAGGGCTTAAACTCTTGTGCCTTGGATTTTTCTGAGATTGCCATAACTATAACTGCCAAAATACTAGCAACACAAATTAACTCTAAAGAGAGGTTAAAAAATGAATAGCTTTTGGAATCACAAGATGCCGTTGGCAGGAAGGGAGGAGAAGGGCTTCCAAGAACGTGGAACCAGAACCCCAGAGGAGAGCTCAGAGTCAACACCATGCCGTGTTTTATGATTACAGCTTGTAGCATGTTTTGACATCGTTTGAAACCACTTTGTTATTTTTTAATCTGGATGAATTCAGATATTGAGGGGCTGGCTGGATTATAATTCCACACAAGTTTTAGGATTTTTTTCTTAATTCTGTGAAGAACATCATTAGTATTTGATGGCTATTGAATTGTGTAACATTTTGAGTGGTTATGGGCATTTTAACAGTATTTATTTTCATTACAAAAGTATGCAATCTCTTTCCAGTTCATCATGTTTACCTCCATTTCTCTCATCAATGTTTTATAATTTTTAGTGAAGAGATGTTTCACTAAATTTATTCCACAAAAACTGTCTTAAATCCATTAAATGGGATTATGATTCTTTATTTTGGAACACTTGTTATTAACTGACAGATAGCAATAATGATTCTTGTATGTTGACTTCGCATCCTGCAACTTTGCTTCATTCATTTATAAGTTCTAAGATCTTTCTTGGTGGATCTCTTGTGATTTTTTTTTTAATGCAGTTTATTCAGGAACCTTGAACAATCTTCTGACCCTAGGGAAAGCCAGCCCACAGCTTAAATAGCCTCTGGGTAGCCAACCCAGGCGTGCCACGTGTGCAATGCAGATAGGTCCACATACATGGAAGCAAGCCAGATCCTCAGCCTTAGCCAAATGTGGGATTGTTCGTGACAGAGAGCACTCACCATCGGGAAGGTGGAAGGCAGAAACCAGCTCCATCTTTAAGGCATAGCATTCCGCAGCTCTCTACAATTCCCCCTTTTTGTTTTAGACACATCAGGCAAGAGTAGAGGTCTGATCTCTGATATTAGAAATAAATTGGGACTTTGTACCGATGTTCATTTAGGTGTCATCCACCCAAAGAGCATCAGACCCGTCCAATACCTTTTTCTCAGAGGCGGGACCTGGGGCATCAACCCGCATGCAATCAGACATGCTCTTCTCTGGGTCCAAAGCTGCTGACCCTGAGTGCAGTGCTTAGCCTCGCATCCTGAGCGTAACATTTTAGCTTTTTATGGTATCCAACCATGCTTGGGGAGAATGTCCTGCTTGTGATTTTAATATGTAAGATCATATCATCTGCAATGATAATTTGAATACTTTTTTCTAAATTGAATGTCCTTTGTATTTTCCTCTTCCAAAACTTCCAACATGCTGTTGGAATTGCTTTGTTTGAGGCAAGGGTTGTGTATATGTTATTAAAAAATTATTTTTAATATTATTTTCATTTGTTCTATATTTGTCTCTGGGTTGTTATTAACATAACACTTTATTTATCCATTCTTCTGTTGAGAGACATCTAGATAGTTTCTAATTTCAGCATTGACCATAGCTGAGCAAGTGTCTCTGCAGTAGGCTATACAGTTCTTTGGTTATATATCCAAGAGTGGTATAGCTGGATCTTGAGAGAGATACCCATCTTCCTGCAGCACCTCCACCCTGATTTCCATACTGGCTGTACAAGTTTGCACTCCCACAGGCAATGGGTGATTGTTCCCCATCCTCATCCTCGCCAGCATGAGCTGTCACCTATTTTATTGATGTTAAATGGGTATAAGATGACATCTCATAGTTGTGACTTTCACTGTGTTGATAACTAAGAATGTTGAAAATTTTTTAAAGTGTTTCTTACCCACCTGAGATTTATCTTTTGAGAACTTCTGTTTTGATTTGTACCCTGCTTTTTATTTGGTTATTTGTTTTCTTGATATATAGTGTTTTTGGTTTTTGGTTTTGGGTTTTGGTTTTTAGTTCCCTCTATTGGATGTGCTATTGGCAAAAATCTTTTCCCATTCTGAGGTCCACCTTTTTTTTCCAAATTATTTTGTTCATAGCCATACATAAGCTTTTCAGTTTAATGAGGTCCCATTTGTTAATTTTTTGATCTTAGTGCCAGTGATAACTGTCTTTTCAGATAGTCTTTTCCTGTGCCCATGAATTTAAGGATTTCCCACTTTCTCTTCTTATAAAGCTCAGGATATTTAATTTTGTGGGGAGGACTTTGGTTTATTTGCAGTTTAGTTTTGTGCAGGATGATAAGTTTAGATGTATTTTGGTTCTTTTAAATTCAGCTTGGCCAGCACCATGATCTTGAAAATTCTGTTTCTTTTCCAGTGTATACTTCTTGCTTCTTTATCAAAAATCAAGTGTCTTTAAGTGTGTGGTTTTATGACTGGGCATCAATTCAATTTCACTGATTAACAAGTTTGTTCCTATGCCAATAACATGATGTTTTTATTAGTATATCTATGTAATACAGCTTGAAATCAGGGATGGTAATTAATACCTCCAGCCCCTCTTCTATTGTTCAGGCTTTTTTTTAGCTATGCCAATTTTTTTTCTTTCCTTTGAACCTTAAAATTGTCCTTTAAAGATATATAAAAATTGTTTTGAAATGTTGATGGAGATTTTATTGATTTTAGACATTGCTTTTGATAGGATGGCTATTTTTACTACATTAATCCTACTGATCCATGAGCATGGGAGATCGTTTCATTTTGTGATATGTTCTTCTTTTGGGGGAGTGTCTAAGTTTTTATTATACAAGGCTCTTACTTGCTTGGTTAGAGGTACCTCCAAGATCTCTCATATTATTTGAGGCTATTGTGAAAGGGTTTGTTAGCATGATTTCTTTCTCAGTTCAGTTGTCATTTGTATATGCGAGGGCTACTATTTTCTGTGAGTTTATTTCATATCCAGCTATTATTCTGAAGGTGTTTATTAACTGTACAAGTTTGCCAATAGAATTTTTAGGGTCATTTAATATATACTATTATATCATCTGTAAATAAAGATACTTTAACTTTTTCCTTTCCCAATTGTCTCACCTTCATCTCTTTTAGTTGTCTTATTGCTCTAGCTCAGACTTCAAATACCATATAGTTATCAAGAAAGAGGACAACCTTGTCTTGTCCTGATTTTAGTGGAATTGCTTCGAGGTTCTCTTCATTTAAGTTGATATTGGCTATAGGCTTGCTGTAAACAGTTTTTGTTATGCTGAGGTATGTCCTTTACATCCTGGATCTCTTCAGGGATTTTATTTTGAAAAGGTGTTCGATTTTGTCAAAGGCCATTTTTTTTTTGCATCTAATAAGATAATCATGTGGTTTTTGTATTTCAGTTTGCTTGAACAGTGGATTACATTTACAAATTTCTGTATGTGGAATTATCTGGGCACCTTTGGGATGAAGTTTCATCTTCATGGTGAATGATCTTTTAGATATGTTCTTGGATTCAATTTGCAAGTATTTTATTGAGAACTTTTACAACTATATTCAATAATGGAAATTTGTCAGTAATACACTCTCTTTGTTATGACTTTGTGTGGTTTAGGTATCAGGGTAACTGTGGCATCATAAGGTTAATTGAGCAATATTCCTTCTTCTATATTGAGGAGTAATTAGAGGGCTTTAATCTTTAAAATAGTTTTGAAGGTCTGGTAGAACTCTGGGATAAACCCGCTGGCCCTGGGATTTGGGGATTTTATTTGTTCATCTGAGAGACTTTTAGTTTTTCATTTTTTACAATTTATTCACTTTATGCCCCAATGGTATCCCCCTCTCCCATCTCTTTCCAGGCCCATCCTCCCTCTTTCCCCCAATTCCCGTCCTTAGTTCATTGAAAAGGGACATTTTCCTCCCCAGCTATACGATCATAGCCTATCAAGTCTCATCAGGACTGCCTGGATCCTCTTCCTCTGTGGCCTGGCAAGGTCACCCTGCCAGGATGAAGTGATCAAAAAATAGGCAACTGAATTCATGTCAGAGACAATCCTAGCTCCCTTTACTAGGAGACCTAGTATGTATGTGCAGGCTTTTTGCTATTTCTGTTGTTGTTGAGGTCCAGCTTTAGTCCATGGTGGTCAGATAGAATACAAGGGATTATTTTAATCTTCTTATATCTGTTGAGGCTTGTTTTGTGATCAACTACATGGTCTATTTTGGAGTCGATTCCATGAGATGCTGAAAAGAAGGTACGCTCTTGAATTTAGGTGAAAAGTTCTGTAAACATCTATTAGGTCCATTTGATTTAGGACCTCTGTAAGTACCTTTATTTCCCTTTTTAGCTTCTGTCTAGATGATCTATCCCTTGGTGAGAGTGGAGTGTTGAAGACGCCCATTGTGAAAGTATTGGGATCGATGTGTGATTTAATCTTTAATAGTGTTTCATTTACAAATGTATGTGCTCTTGTATTTGGGGCAGAGATGTTCAGAATTGTGATGTCCTCCTGGAGGATTTTTCATTTGATGAGAATGAAATGCCTCTCCTCATCATTTTTTATTAATTTTGGTTGAAAGTCTATTTTATTAGATAGTAGAATAGCTACCCCAGCTTGTTTTCTGGGTCCATTTGCTTGAAAATCATTTTTCCAGCCTTTTATTCTGAGGTAGTGTTTATCTTTGTTGCATAGATGTGTTTCTTGGATACAGCAGAATGTTAAATCCTGTTTCCACAACCATTCTGTTAGTCTGTGTCTTTTTATTGCAGAATTGAGTCCACTGATGTTGACTGATAATAGTGACCAATGAATGTTGGTTCCATTTATTGTGGAGTTGGTGGTGTTACTGTGATTCATTGCTTTTTTTCTTTTAATTTTTGTTGTGAAAGTTATCTGTATCTTACATTTTCTTGGGTGTAGTTGTTTTCATTGGATTGGAGTTTTCCTTCTAGTATCTTCTGTAGGGCTGGATTGCTGTGTAGACATTGTTTAAGTATAGTTTTGTCATGGAATATTTTGCTTTCTCCATCTATGTTGACTGAAAGCTTTGCTGGGTAGAGTAGTCTGAGTTGGCATCTGTGGTCCCTTAAGGTCTGCATGATACCTGCTCAGGCCCTTCTGGCTTTCATAGATTCTGTTGAGAAGTCTGGTGTGATTCTGATAGGTCTACCTATATGTTACTTGGTCTTTTCCCCTTGCTGCCTTTAATAATTTTTCTTAGTTCTGTAGGTTTAATGTCTTGACTATGATGTTACATGAAGAGTTTCTTTTTGGTCTAGTCTATTTGGTGTTCTGTAGGCCTCTTGTATGTTTATGGATATCTCTTTTTTTAAGTTTGGAAAATTCTATGATTTTCTTGAAAATATTTTGTGGACCTTGGAGCCTGGAATCTTCTTTTTCATCTATCCCTATTATTCCTAGATTTTGTCTTTTCATGGCATCTTTGATTTCTTGAATGTTTTGTGTTTGGAACTTTTCTGATTTTACTTTTTTTTTTTTGAGATCAGTATCAATTTCTGCAAGTATATCTTCAGCACCTGAGAGCCTCTCTTCCATCTCTTGTATTCTATTGGTGATGCTTACCTTTGTGGTTCCTTATCTTTTCTCTAAGTTCTTCAGCTCCAGGGTTTTCTCTGTTTACATTTTCTTTATTGATTCTAAATTCTGTTTTCATGCCTGGCACCATTTCCTTTATCTGTTTGAATGTGGATTCTTGTCTTTCTATAATAGCTTCCATTGTTTTGTTTGTTTCCTTTCTATATGCCACTAATTGTACCTTTACTTGTGCCTCTATTTGTTTGGCTGTATTTGCCTGTATTTCTTTGCGACCTTTGTTCCTTTCCTCTTTAGGTGCTTCCATTTGTGTGGCAATTTCTTTGAGAGATTTTTTTGTTTCCTTTTTATGTACCTCTAATAACTGTATAAGCATAGCTTATCATTTTCCTGTGTTCATGATGAATTGGAATATCTATTGATTTTGGGGATTGCTCTTGAAACCATGATGTCTTGATTTTTGTTGGGTGTGTTCTTACACCAACCTCTGGCCATCTGCTTATCCGTAACCTTTACTGATTGTTCTTGGAGTCTGTGCTTCAGACTTGTCTGTCTTTCTCTGGTGTCCAGAGTATTCTTCAGGAAGATGAGAGAGGTCCACTGGTTTAAGAGTGTGTATTGGTGTTTCAACTGTACCTAAGGGAGAAACATCCATAGGCACAGGTGCACAAAGGCAGGCAAGCAAGCCTGTGAGTGTGCATGGAAGTGTGCCTTGAAGGACAGGGTGCTAGAGAGTGTAGATGCCTGGAATGTGCAGCAGGGAGAGTGCAGGCTCAGCAGGAGATGCAGCGCTGGCACTGTTAGCAGGTGCAATGTGCATGCACAGATTCCCTGAATACCTCAGTGGCCTACAGGCCTGTCATACTGTCCTTCTGGTATTCAGATCTGTCTGGGCTCCAGGAGTTGTTTGCCTCGACTCCACTGGTAGACCAACAGCACAGGGGCTTCAATGTTGAGGATGCTGTCCCAAGAATCCCTATGTTGCCCACAGTGGGGCTGTGGATGGGAGGGATCCAATGTCTGGCTTTTAGCGTGGAGGGACCCTGGATCTGGGGTTCTGTACACACTCACTTGAAGGTATACTCACTCTCTAGCAGGTCTAATCAGAAAGCACAGGGGTTCCCCTCGTTGTTCTCTACTCTCAGATTTGGGCCTGCTGGGGCAAGTGTGAGTGTAGGAGATGTGTCAGCTCAGTGATGCTGCAACCACAGAACTTGGAGGCTGGTATAGTGGTCCACTGAGCGTCCAGCCAAAGCAGCAAAACTGGGAGGCTGCTAGTACAGATGCCTGCTGGGAGGCCCTTGGAGCCCCTACAGCTCTCTGAGGATCTGGGTGGCCAGCAAACCTGGGTTGCCCATACGGCTAGCAGCCTGACACTGAGGGATTGGGAAGCCCACTTTCTCTGTCTCAGATACCGAGCAGGGAGTTCTGTGCTAGGAACAGAGCACACTGCTGGGACTCTTCCAATAAGGAAGGAGGAGGGAGGCCCAACAAGGGGAAGTGCAGAGGGATTGAATATTCACCATCAGTCCCTGGAGAAGTCTGTGGGTGACCTGGATCCAGATGGTCTCAGCTCACGGGTAGTCAGTCTCCTCTTGCCCAGGAAGCCTCAGTGTCGATGACCTGGCTTCAGCTGCCCCTCCACTCACCAATTGCAGAGTTTCAGATCCTCTGACCCTCAGATAAGATGCTCATTTGTCGCCTCCATCTTGGATTTATATATTCTTAATAAACTAATATGCTGGAGCCCTCTGGCAGAGTCAAACAGTACCTGAGTAGAGAGTAAGGAATTAAAATAATTAAAACAAAACACACTACACATGGGTGGCTTGAGAGAGCTGTCAGTATGACTGAAGCAGCACGGGTTTATTCCAAGGTTCATTTTTCTTTTTCTGTAGGTAAAGCAAAGACAAATCACATCAATTCAAAAAGAAAAGGTCCGCGGAGACACCCAACTTCCATTTCAAAAACTACCTCCCTATAGCGGATAAAGTCCTTTTCTAAAACTAATTCCCTAAATCAGTTACGGTCCAAGGTCACACAGACAAGCTTTTAAGGAATTTGGTGAAACTGCCTCCTTTCTTTGTCAAGGTAAAGGCCAAGATGAAAATATAACAATGCAGCTTAAGGAGCAGCTCTCCACACTAATAAAATAGTCTCTGGAAAGTTAACCGCACTCTATTGGAAGACTATACATCCAGTAATACTTGGGGAACACAAATTGGTCTTGAATAACCTTTTCAAAGGGCACACAAAATTTGGTAGGCAGGAAAGGAGGCTGGCTCAGATATGAGTTGGGGGAAGAGTATGATCAAAACATGTATGAAACCTGATAAATTTTTTAAATAGAAAATAAGGGTTGTAAATAGATAATCAAATTTAAATTTATACATATTTTAAACATTGCTATAAAATTAGGCAACTCTTTTTCTTTTTGAAATTAGTTAGTTAGTTAGTTAGTTAGTTAGTTAGTTATTCACTTCACATCCTGGTCATAACCCCTCCCTCCTCCTCTCCCAACCCCACCTTTTCTCCATCCCCCTCTCTTCTTCCCCTACTCCTCACAATGGGAGAGCTGCCCTGTCCATCCACCTCACTCATCAAGTCATATCAAGGATGAGTAGATCCTCTTTTCCTGTGGCCTGGCAAAGCAGTCCCTCTAGGGAGAAGTAATTGAAAAGCTGACAAGAGAGCCCCTGTCAGAGAGAGTCCCCGCACCCCTTACTAGGGTGCCCACATGAGGCCTGGGCTACCCATCAGTTACATCTTTGTAGGGGCCCTAGGTCAAGCTCATGCAAGATCCTTGGTTGGTGCTTTGGTCTCAGGAGTCCTTTCTTGCCCTGGTTAAAGAACCAACCCCTCACACTATTAACTATTCTCTGCTATGCTTGCTGGAAAAAGCCAAGCAGAGTTGTCCTCTGAGAGGCTCCACCCAGCAACACCTTGAAATAGATGCTGAGACTCACAGCCAAACATTGCGCAAGGAGTAGGGAGCCTTGTGGAAAAGTGAATGTGATGGTGGGGAGGATACAGAGGTGACAGGGGCTTCACAAGAAGACCAACAGAGACAAATTAGGCAAATCTTTTAAGAAATGTGTTTAAACTGAGTTGTACAACTTTAGAAATTTAGTATAATGAATAAAGAAGGGTTTTTTTTCCTCAAGAAGAGAAAGAAGGAAAAGGGGAAAGAGTAGAAGAAGAACTGGAAGAAGGAGGAGAAGAAGAAGAAGTCACTCTTTCAGAGGAAAGCATTTAGGCTGAGCAGTGCTTTCCATAATAAGACCCTCTGCTTATTCAGAGCATTTTAAACTTCTGGACAGTACAAAGAACATAGACATTCACCTTCTGAAGAAATTGTGGGAAAAAATATTTTGCCTCATAACAAAAACACAATGCCCAAAAATATCAAAGAAACAGACTGAACTCCTTAACACTAACACAGCAGAAAACATATACCCAGGTGTTATACATGTGCTTTGTCAGCTGTTATGGTCTCGGATATGTTTCTTCTCACTCATACAAATACACATATTTATATCCACATACTTATATATATATATACATGCTTATATCCACATACACATGCTTATAGCCACATACCCTTCTCCAGCACTGCACTAATACCCTTAGTGTCATCATCTATAAGACTTTTTAAAACTGAGTCTTCTGAAGTTTTTGTTGTTGTTGTTTATGATATAAATTCTATAAATACTAGCAATCAGTTATAACCAAGCATCATACTCATAAGAATATAAATCTTGGAAGACAATAATATTAGAATTCTATATAAAGTACCAAAGTTTGGTATTATGTGAGGAAAGAGAAAGCATATGTACTAGAGATTGTATTTAACAGAGGAGTTTTAGTTGAACCCATGACAATGGAGAACACGTTACCTTCGTGAAATAACAATTTTCAATCATAAAATCTAACCAAGTCAGCATTGATGACTCTAAGACCTTTTAGACTTGATAGCTTACTTCTTTAGCCAGAGAATCCTCCCTCATGTTTAAAAAAGGAAAGAAAGAAGAAAACATAATTCCATGTCAACAGATTTGAAATTTTGGGCAAATTTATACAGCTTTCCTAGACATGACTATTACAGAAATTGAATCTATCCACTGTGGTCGGTTACATTCATGTTCAAAATATGTGTAGCCCTTCTTCATGATCCTCCATCACTAAGAAAAGATTGTGTGTACCTAGTTCTTTAAATCACACAAGCTGACTGGAATGTAAACAAAACTTTGTCCTCTCCTCGGGCAAAACTTCCAGAACCATTGCACTATCCACTATGAACTGTTTGCAGGTAACCAATAAAAAGAGCTCAGTGTTGTTGTTCCCTGCCATAAGGTAATGGGGGCAGATCCTAGGTGACCTTTAAAAGAAAAACAGTGCAAGGGGATCACATCTCTTTTAGTCCACTCAAATATTAGGATCACTTATTCTTTAAACCTGAATAGTTCCAAAACAGAAGAAAAGTTATTACTCAACTGTAGAAAACATGACACTAAATAACAGACTTTGGTTTTAGGACTACAGAAAAAGATACTTCCTATCAACAATTTATTAATAGCATTGTCTGCAGAATGGAGTATTTGATGTCCTAAGTTGCTCTATAAGCCAAGAATACAAAAACGTATGATAAAGAGATTATGGAAAACAAGAGGTCTTTCTCATGTACGATACAAACACATTTAAAAGAAAAGAAAATGGATATTTTCTCAAGAGTTCTAACATTAAATTGCACAATCAATCAAAGATGTCGACAATGTTACTGAATGAACAACATAAAAATTAATGTATAACATGACTTACATACTCACAACAACAAACATGTAGGAAATGAAATTTATTACTGTTTCCATTTATAATAGCAACTACAAAATATTAGAAATAAGTCTAACAAAAGGTGCCAAGAAGAAATGGTAAAATATTATTGGAAAACACAAGCGAAGGCTAAATGGAAATCTAAACCTCCAAATTAATCTAGTAAATTATTCAGTTACTCCCAGACTCACAGAAGGTCGGTTTATTGAAGCTAACAAATCCAACTTTATAATGTATAAGACTGAGAAAAGACCCAACAATATTAAATGTAATATCAAAGAAAAATAAGAAAGATTAAAGACAAACAAATGCAATACTGAAGAAAAGTAATAAGATATGGAGAATTATCCCACTGATCTTGGCTAACAGTAAAGTAAAAGCAACTGAGACAAAGCAATATTGACATGAGGATGGAAAATGATGGGCAAAGAAAGCCCAGAAGTGGAGCTATAGAGGTATGAAGACTTCATATGTGCAGGAGATGATATGTCATGTTTATATCTTCCGGATCAGAAGCATAAATTATTAAACAAAGAGTATAAACTGCCCACATTAAAGTTTAATCTTAAAAGACAATATTAAGGAAAACAGAAAGAAAGGAGATGAGAGAAGGAAGGGGGGATGAGAAAGGATATTTTTACCTGTATATAACCATAAGAAAATTATTTGCCAAAATATGTAAGTAAAGAGAGTCAAGGAAAGCAAATCCAACTAAAAAGAAAATGGGCAAAGAATATAAGTTCAAAAAAAGGAAAACAAAATATCAAATAAACCTATGAAGATAAGCTAGCTAACACATTAGTAATTAGTGACATTCAAAGGTAAATAAGATACAATTTCATACCCCTAAAATTGTCGGTCAAAGTTTGTACATCTGACACCTTGGAGCAATGAAGGATTGCGTGTGTGTCGGCAAAGATAGGATTGGGTAGCTCCTCCCCAGAGCAACTCATTCTTATCTACTAAAATAGAACTTTCGTAGGTATCTCCGTACCTGACCTCAAGCTATACTACAGAGCAATCCCAATAAAAACTGCCTAGTACTGGCATAGGAATAGACTGGTTGATTAATGGAATTGAATCAAAGACCCAGAAATAAACCCACACACCTATGGACACCTGGTTTTTGACAAAGGAGCCAAACTATGCAATGGAAAAAAAAAAAGACAGCATCTTTAAGAAATGGTGCTGGTCTAACTGGATTTCTGCATGAAGAAAAATGCAAATAGATCCATATTTTTCATCCTGCACAAAACTCGAGTCCAAGTGGATCAAAGACCTCAACATAAAACCAGATATACTAAATCTGCTAGAGGAGAAAGTAGGTAAGAGTCTAAACTCATTAGCACAGGAGACAAATTCCTGAACAGAACACCAACAGCACAGGCTCTAAGATTTACAACTTTTAATAAATGTGATGTCTTGAAACTGTAAATCTTCTGTAAAGCAAATCAATAAAATGAAACATCAGTCTACAGGCTGAGAATAGATCATCGCCAATCCTATATCTGACAAAGGGCTAATATCCAGAATATATTTAAAAAAACTCAAAAAATTAAACACCAACAAACTAAATAATCCAATCAAAAATGGGATACAGGTCTAAACAGCATTTTCAACAGAGGAATCTTGAATGGTGGAGATGTACTTAAATAAATGCTCAATGTCGTTAGTCATCAGGAAAATGCAAATCAAAATGACTCTGAGATTCCATCTCACACTCATAAGAATAGCTCAGATCAAAAACTCAAGTGGCAACACATGCTGGCAAGGATGTGGAAACATTCCTCCATTGCCAATGGAAAGCAAACAACCACTTTGGAAATCAATCTGGCGCTTTCTCAGAAAACTGGGAATAGCCATACCTCAAGATCCAGCTACATCACTCCTGGGCATACACCTGAAAGATGCTCCACCATACAACAAGGACATTTATTCAACCATGTTCATAGCAGCTTTATTCATAATAGCCAGGAACTGGAAACAACCCAGATGTCCCTCAGCCAAAGAATGGATAAAGAAACTGTGGTACATTTGTGAAAGAAACATTGATAAAATTTAAAGCACATATAGATCCCCACACATTAATAATGGGAGACTTCAACACCCCACTCTCAACAAAGGACAGGTCAACAAAACAGAAATTAAACAAAGAAACAATGTCTCTGACAGAGGTCATGAATCAAATGGACCTAACAGACATTTACAGAACTTTACACCCAAACACAAAAGAATTTACCTTCTTCTCAGCACCTCATGGAACATTCTCCAAAATAGACCATATAGTGGGTCACAAAGCAAGCCTCAACAGATACAAGAAGATTGAAATAATCCCATATATCTTGTCTGATCACCATGGAATAAAGCTGGACCTCAACAATAACAGAAATAACAAAAAGCCTACACTCACATGGAAACTGAACAACTTGTTACTAAATGACAGCTGGGTCAGGGAAGAAATAAAGAAAGAAATTAAAGTCTTTCTAGAAATCAATGAAAATGAAGACACAACAAAGCCGAACTTGTGGGACACAATGAAAGCAGTGCTAAGAGGAAAGTTCATAGCACTAAGTGCCTTCAAGAAATTCAAGACAGCTCATTCAAGCACCTTAATGGCTCACTTAAGAACCCTAGAAAAAGAAGAAGCAGACACACCAAGAAGGAGTAGACGGCTGGAAATAATCAAACTCAGGGCTAAAATCAATCAATTGGAAACAAATAAAACAATTCAAAGAATCAATGAAACCAAGAGCTGGTTCTTTGAGAAAATCAACAAGATCGACAAACCCTTAACCAGGCTAACTAAAAGGCAGAGACACACCACCCAAATCAACAAAATCAGAAATGAAAAGGGAGATATAACTACAGACACTGAGGAAATCCAAACAATCATTAGGACTTACTTCAAAAGTCTATATGCCACAAAATTTGAAAATCTAAATGAAATGGACAATTTTCTTGATCGATTTGACTTACCAAAGCTGAATCAGGACCAGGTAAATCAACTAAATAGTCCTATATCCCCCAAAGAAATAGAAGCGGTCATCAAAAGTCTCCCATCCAAAAAAAGCCCAGGACCAGATGGCTTCAGCGCAGAATTCTACCAGACCTTCAAAGAAGAGCTAACACCAATTCTCTTCAAACTATTCCACAAAATAGAAACAGAAGGAATATTACCAAATTCATTCTATGAAGCCACAGTCACCTTGGTACCTAAACCTCACAAAGACTCAACAAAGAAAGAGAATTTCCGGCCAATCTCCCTTATGAACATTGATGCAAAAATACTTAATAAAATACCTGCAAACCGAATCCAAGAACACATCAAAGATATTATCCACTATGACCAAGTAGGCTTCATCCCAGGTATGCAGGGGTGGTTCAATATACGGAAATCCATCAATGTGATCCACCATATTAACAAACTGAAAGAAAAAAACCACATGATAATCTCCCTAGATGCTGAAAAAGCCTTTGACAAAATCCAACATCCATTCATGTTCAAAGTATTGGAGAGATCAGGGGTACAAGGCACATATCTAAACATAGTAAAGGCGATATACAGCAAGCCTATAGCCAACATCAAACTGAACGGAGAGAAACTTAAAGCAATCCCACTGAAATCAGGGACAAGACAAGGCTGCCCACTCTCTCCATATCTCTTCAACATAGTGCTGGAAGTCCTTGCTAGAGCAATAGGACAGTTGAAGGAGATGAAGGGGATACAAATTGGAAAGGAAGAAGTCAAATTATCACTATTTGCAGATGATATGATAGTATACGTGAGTGACCCCAAAAACTCTACCAGGGAACTCCTACAGCTGATAAACACCTTCAGCAAAGTGGCCGGATACAAAATTAACTCCAAAAAATCAGTAGCCCTCCTGTATACAAAAGACAAAAGGGCTGAGAAAGAAATTAGGGAAACAACACCCTTCACAATAGCCACAAATGACATAAGGTACCTCGGAGTAACCCTAACCAAGGAAGTCAAAGACTTGTATGAAAAAAATTTCAAATCTCTGAAGAAAGAATTAGAAGAATATATCAGAAGATGGAAAGATCTCCCATGCTCATGGCTTGGCAAGATTAACATAGTAAAAATGGCCATCTTACCAAAAGCAATCTACAGATTCAATGCAATGCCCATCAAATTACCAACACAATTCTTTACAGACCTGGAAAGAAAAATTCTCAACTTCATATGGAATAACAAGAAACCCAGAATTGCTAAAACAATCCTCTACAATAAAAGATCTTCCGGAGGTATCTCCATCCCTGATCTTAAGTTGTACTATAGAGCAACAGTTTTAAAAACTGCATGGTACTGGCATAGAAACAGAATGGTGGATCAATGGAACCGAACAGAGGACCAAGAAATAAACCCACACAGTTATGGACACCTGATCTTTGACAAAGATGCCAAAACCATACAATGGAAAATAGCATCTTCAACAAATGGTGCTGGTCCAACTGGATGTCTACATGTAGAAAATGAAAATAGATCCATACTTGTCACCCTGCACAAAACTGAAGTCCAAGTGGATCAAAGACCTCAACATAAAACCAGACACATTAAATCGGCTTGAAAAAAAAAGTGGGAAATACCCTAGAACTCATTGGTACAGGGGAAAACTTCCTGAACAGAACACCAACAGCACAGGCTCTAAGAGCAACAGTCAATAAATGGGACCTCATGAAACTGAAAAGCTTCTGTAAAGCAAAGGACACCGTCATCAAAACAAAGCGACCACCTACAGATTGGGAAAGAATCTTCACCAACCCTTTATCTGACAGAGGACTCATATCCAGTATATATAAAGAACTAAAGAAGCTGAAAAGCAGCAAACCAAGTAATCCACTTAAAAAATGGGGAACAGAGCTAAACAGAGAATTCTCTGTAGAGGAATACCGAATGGCAGAGAAGCACTTAAAGAAATGCTCAAACTCATTAGCCATTAGGGAAATGCAAATCAAAACAACCCTGAGATTTCACCTTACACCCATGAGAATGGCCAAGATCAAAAACTCAAGTGACAACACATGCTGGAGAGGTTGTGGAGAAAGGGGAACCCTTCTCGACTGCTGGTGGGAATGTAAACTTGTACAACCACTCTGGAAATCAATCTGGCGCTTTCTCAGTCAACTAGGAATAGCGCTTCCTCAAGATCCAGCCATACCACTCCTGGGCATATATCCAAAAGAGGCTCAAGTACACAAAAAGGACATTTGCTCAACCATGTTTGTAGCAGCTTTATTTGTAATAGCCAGAAGCTGGAAACAACCCAGATGTCCCTCAACTGAAGAATGGATGCAGAAATTGTGGTACATCTACACAATGGAATATTACTCAGCAATGAAAAATAAGGAAATCATGAAATTTGCAGGTAAATGGTGGGATCTGGAAAGGATCATCCTGAGTGAGTTGTCCCAGAAGCAAAAAGACACACATGGTATATACTCACTCATATAGACATACAACATAGGACAAACCCACTAAAACCTGTGCATCTAAAGAAACTAAGCAAGAGAGAGGACCCTAACTAAAATGCCCAATCCCCATCCGGAAAGGCAAAGAGGATGGACATCAGAAGAAGAAGAAAACAGGAAACAATCTAGGAACCTACCACAGAGGGCCTCTGAAAGCCTCTGCCCTTGAGACTATCAAAGCAGATGCTGAGCCTGATGGGCAACTGTTGGGCAGAGTGAATGGAATTTTAGGTAAGAACTGGGAAATAGTAAGAGCTGGAGAGGACAGGGTCTCCACAAGGAGAGCAACAGAACAAGAAAATTTGAACACAGGGAACTCCCCAGAGACTCATACTCCAACCAAGGACTATTCATGGAGATAACCCAGAACCCCTGCACAGATGTAGCCCAGTTCAGAGTCCAATTGGGTTACATAGTAATGTGAAGAGGGACTGCCTCTGACATAATCTGATTGGCCTGCTCTTTGATCACCTCCCTCTGGCGGGGGAGCAGCCTTACCAGGCCATAGTAGAGGACAATGCAGCCACTTTTGATGTGAACTGACAGACTAAGATCAGAAAAGAGAGGAGAACCTCCCCTATTAGTGGACTTGGGGAGTGGCATGCAAGCAGAGGGAGGAGGGAGGGTGGGATTGGGAGGGGAGGAGAGAGGGGCTTATGGGGGGATGCAGAATGAATAAAGTGTAATTGATGAAAAATTTTTTAAAAAAAAGGGGAAAAATAATTTAAGAACCTTAAATGACTTTCAAAAGTAGAGGAAAACATGGAGTTAGTCAATTGGCATGGAGCACATCTCGCCCCTGGGGGCAACGGTCTCCTGAACCTACTCAGAGCTCGGACACCACCACTGCTAGTTCTAGAACTGAAGCAGGATGTTCCAACGAGGGGGTTAAGGCTTCTCATAATATTTCCTATAAGCCCACACCTGTTTGTCTATATCCCCCATTTTTATTCATTATTAGCCAGATAGAGCCAAGTAATTGTGGTAATGATACTTGCTTTTTTGCCCAATGCTGGAATGCTAGTAAATTTAGGTATGCCCTGGTTACTCGCATGCCTCACTGGGTGCCTGTGCCCGTTGATGCCCCTCACGCTATGACTCTCTTCAGACAGAAAAGGGATCTTGGAACTACAGCCACCATTGTTACTACCATCTCATTGGCGGCTGTTGGAGCTACCACCGGGGCATTAGCCATGAGTCATACTGGGCAGACGGCTCAGACCCTGAATAATCATGTAGCCAATGTAGCTCATGCCTTAGTTGTACATAAAGGAATTAATGCTCAACTAAAAGGAAGCTTGATGGTGTTCAATCAGAGGATTGACCTTGTGCAGGAGCAAATTGATACCCTATGGCAAATCGCTCAACTTGGCTGTCAATGAAAATATGCTGGACTTTGAGTCACTAGCATATAACATGAGAATTTTTCCTGTGCTGCAAATCTGTCTAAACAATTGTCGAGCTATATTTTAGGTAAGTGGACTGGAGAATTCGATACTACGATGGAGCAGCTGAGAGTGGCCATTGTCACAGTAAATTCTACCAGAGTGGACACAGGACTAGCCACAGGATTATCAACATGGATTGCTGCAGCCATGAATCATCTGAAGGAATGGGCGGGCATGGGAGCATTAGCAGGCCTTCTGGTGTTGGTCTCCTTGGTTTGCCTGTGGTATATATGCAAGATTAGAGTCTCACAACAGTGTGATGCAGCCATGATCATTCAGGCCTTTACAGCCATGGAAGCAGGACATTCTCCCCAAGCATGGTTGGATACCATAAAAAGCTAAAATGTTACGCTCAGGATGCGAGGCTAAGCACTGCACTCAGGGTCAGCAGCTTTGGACCCAGAGAAGAGCATGTCTGATTGCATGCGGGTTGATGCCCCAGGTCCCGCCTCTGAGAAAAAGGTATCGGACGGATCTGATGCTCTTTGGGTGGATGACACCTAAATGAACATCAGTACAAAGTCCCAATTTATTTCTAATATCAGAGATCAGACCTCTACTCTTGCCTGATGCGTCCAAAACAAAAAGGGGGAACTGTAGAGAGCTGCGTAATGCCGCACCTGAAAGATGGAGCTGGTTTCCGCCTTCCACATTCCCGATGGTGAGTGCTCTCTGTCACGAACAACTCCACATTTGGCTAAGGTTGAGGATCTGGCTTGCTTCCATGTATGTGGACCTATCTGCATTGCCCACGTGGCATGCTGAGGTTGGCTACCCAGAGGCTATTTAAAGTGGGCTGGCTTTACCCAGGGTCAGATGATTGTTCAAGTTTCCTGAATAAACTGCATTGAAAAAAAAAAAAAAAAGAAACTGTGGTACATTTACACAATGGAATACTACTCAGCTATTAAAACAAGGAAATCATGAAATTCGAAGGCAAATAGATGGAACTAGAAAAGATTATCCTGAGTGAGGCAAAACAACAAACCAAGAAAGACACACATGTTATATACTGTCATATTTATAACTGGATTTTAGTCGTATAGTACAGGATAGACGTACTAAAATGCACAGACCCCAAGAAGATAAATCCAATGTGCATTTTAGGCTTCATGTCAGCCCAGTAGTTGGGGTATGGAGAATATCTCTGACATGGACTATATTGCCTGCATTCTGATCACTTCTCCCTGATGGGTCTGCCATACCACTCCACAGGAGAGGGTGACAAACTCAGTCCTCATGTAAATAGATGAGTTGGGATATCTGAGTAGGGGGGCTCCACTATTCTGAGAAATAGGGGAGATGGAAGAAGGATGGAACTGAGAGGAGAAGAGGGAGGGACCTATGACTAAGATGTAAATTGAATTAATTAATAAAAAAGATGGAGACATGCTTTCCCTTTGACCCACAATCCCACTGCAGAGTGAGACAGAGAGACATGCATACCACATAAAAATGAGACATGTACAAGAAACATAAGCCATTGTGCCATTGCTAGGAGTGATAATCTTTTCATTTATAAAACTTTAACTGTAAGAAATAAATATAGAGGATCCAAGATGACGGCAACCAGCGCACACCAAATTTGAGGGCAGAGGATCTGAATCTCCGATATTGGTGAGCGGAGAGGCAACTAAAGCCAGAACATCTACATCGAGGCTTCCTATGCAAGACCATTTGGATTCAGGTCACCCAGGGATTTCTCTTGGGACTGAGAGTGATGAATACTCAATCCCCCTGCACTTCCCCTTAACTAACATGCCTCCACCCTCCTCGACAGAGGCCGCAGAAGGAGGGGGCCTGCAATGCCCATGGCTCCTAGCACAGAACGCAGGGCCGGCAGCTCCTAACACTTCCTTCTCCATATCTGAGGCAGAGAAGGAGGGCTTCCCAGTCTCTCAGTGGTGGAATGCTAGCTGGTTGGGCTACCAAGGTCCGCTAGGCCAACCGGGTCCATGGCTCCTCAGGGCCTTCCAAAAGGCATCCATACCGGCCTCCCAGTTCTGCGTCTGTGGCTAGACTCCCTCCCAGTAGACCACTATACCAGCCTCCAAGTTCTGTGGCTACAGCACCACTGAACTGACAGATCACCTACACTCGCATTCTCCCCAGCAGACTCATATCCGAGAGTAGAGAACAGAGAGAACCCCTGTGCTTTCTGGTTAGACCTGCTAGAGAGTGAGTGTGCCTTTAAGTGAGTGCATGCAGAGCCCCAAATCCAGGGTCTTTCTATGCTAGCAGCCAGACATCAGATCCCTCCCACCCACAGCCCCACTGTAGGCAACATAGGGATTCTTGGGACAGCATTTTCAACATTGAAGCCCCTGTGCTGTTGGTCTACCAGTGGAGTCCCAGAAAACAACTCCTGGAGCCCAGACAGATCTGAAAACCAGAGGAATAGTGTGACAGGCCTATAGGCCACTGAGTTATTCAGGGAATCTGTGAATGCACATTGTGCCCAAGAACAGCAGCAGTGCAAGCAAGCCCTCCTGTGCCTGCAATCCCTCATTCAATATTCCAGGCATCTACAATCTCTACCACTGTCTTCAAGGCACACTTATGCACACACACATACACACACACATGCTAGCTCACCTGTACTTGGGCAACCGCACCTGTGGACATACCTCCCATAGGTACAGTTGAAACACCAACATAAATTCTTAAACCAGTGGACTTCTCTCATCTTCCTGAAGAATACTCTGGACACCAGAGAAAAACAGACACAGTCTGAAGTACAAATTACAGGAACAAACAGTGAAGGTTACAGATAAGCAGATGGCCAGAAGTCAGTGGAAGAACATATCCAACAAAGATCAAGACATTATGGCTTCAAGAGCAATCCCCAAAATCAATGGATATTTCAATTCATCAGAAAAACAGGAAAATGATTTTAAATCTATGCTTATCCAGTTATTAGAAGTACATAAAGAGGAAATGAAAAATCTCTTAAATAAATAACCACACAAATGGAAGCACCTAAAAAGGAAACAAACAAAGCTCTCAAAGAAATACAGGCAAATACAGCCAAACAAATAGAAGCAGAAGTAGGGACACAGTTAGTGGCATATGGAGAGGAAACAAGCAAAACAATAGAAGCCATCATAGAAAGGCAGGAATCCACATTCAAACAGATAAAGGAAATGGTGCCAGGCATGAAAACAGAATCAATAAAGAAAACATAGAGAAAACCCTGAAGCTGGAGAACTTAGAAAAAAGATCAGGAACCACAAAGAGAAGTATCACCAATAGAATACAAGAGATGAAGAGAGACTCTCAGGTGCTGAAGATATACTTGCAGAAATTGACACTTTTCTCAAAGAAAAAGTCAAATCGGAAAAGTTCCAAACACAAAGCATCCAAGAAATCAAAGACGCCATGAAAAGACAAAATCTAGGAATAATAGGGATAGATGAAAAAGAAGATGCCAGGCTCCAAGGTCCACAAAAGAACCTGGAAACAACCTAGATGCCCCTCAATGGAGGAATGGATACAGAAATTGTGGTACATTTACACAATGGAATACTACTCAGCAATTAAAAACAAAGAAATCATGAAATTTGCGGGCAAATGGTGGGATCTAGAAAAGATCATCCTGAGTGAGGTATTCCAGAAGCAGAAAGACACACAAGGTATATACTCACTTATAAGTGGATACTAGACCTATAATATAGGTTAAACATACTAAAATCTATACCTCTTAAGAAGGTAAGCAAGAAGAAGGACCCTGGGTAAAATGATCAATCCTCACTCAGAAAGACAAATGGGATGGACATTGGAAGAAGTAGAAAACAGGAAACAGGACAGAAGCCTACCACAGAGGGCCTCTGAAAGACTCTACCCAGCAGTGTATCAAAGCAGATGCTGAGACTCATAATCAAACTTTGGGCAGAGTGCAGGGAATCTTAGGAAAGAAGGGGGAAATAATAAGCCCTGGAGAGGACAGGAGCTTCACAAGGAGAGAAATAGAACCAAAAAATCTGGGCACAGGGGTCTTTTCTGAGACTGATACTCCAACCAAGGACCATGCATGGAGATAACCTAGAACCCCTGCTCAGATGTAGCCCATGACAGCTCAGTGTCCAAGTGGGTTCCCTAGTAATGGGAACAGGGACTGTCTCTAACATGAACACAGTGGCTGGCTCTTTGATCACCTTTCCCTGAGGGGAAGGCAGACTTGCCAGGCCACAGAGGAGGACGATGTAGCCAGTCCTGATCAGACCTGATAAGCTAGGGTCAGATGGAAGAGAGGAGGTCCTACCCTATCAATGGGCTTGGAGAGAGGGATGGGTGGAGATGAGGGAGTGAGGATGAGATTGGCAGGGAATGAGGGAGGGGTCTACAGCTGGTATATAAAATGAATAAACTGTAATTAATATAAAAAATAAAAATTTTATAAAAAAGAAATAAATATATTAATAAACCAACGTTTAAGCTTCCATTATGTTGATTCTAAGTAACTATTGTACTACGTGCATAGTTTCACCTGTTTTCGTACATAAGCTTTCTTTTCTCTCCATCTGCTGGCTTCACTTAATGACTAGTTTTCCTGATTCAGAACAAGTCAACTTGCCATATAATACAAAGACAGTCAGGCCTGCTGGGATCTGGGTGGGACTTGTACTTTATCTGGAGTCATGTTTATGTTAAACCTTTCTTTTATCCAAGGGTGAGTCGGGCAATTATCCTAGCCTACTTTTTTCTCAGTGAGGTCTGCCAAAGTTCTTAAATTATTTTGATCTACAAATGAACAGAAGTTAAACAGGTCAGTTGACATTTTAATTTTGCCCCTTAATAGGACTTCTAATTCTAAAGTTCTACTGTAAATAAATATAAAAGAGAAAGGAAAAGAACAAGGCAGGGAGGGAAAAAAGGAAATAGATAGGAAAAAAAATTATTCCAAATATTCTTATGAAAAGAACTGAAGATAACTAACATACAGAAGCACTTCAGACAACCTTACCAATCATTTAGCAGTACAACTAAAACAAAACAAAACAAACAAATGACCAAAAAACAGGGTCTCACCATATAGCCTTGGCTGTATGTGTACTTGGTATATATACTCAGTATGTATACCAAGCTAGCCCTGTACCCAAAGAGATCTGTTTGCCTCTGCCTCTCAAATTCTGTGGTTAAATACATATACCCCACAGCTAACCAAAATGCAGATATCAACAAATGTCTTTTACCCTCATCTATAATTACTTTATAATTTCTTTTCTCTCCACTACAAGTATAGCCACAAACTTTTTATCCTGTAAACAAATTAATATTGAGGTTTAATAGGTGCTAGCTGACCTAAAACTGTGTTGCCATTTTTTGAAAAGCCTTATCAAATAGGTACGGTTTATTCAGTGATATATTTAATGAGTCTATGCTTTGTACATCTGCCACTCTGGACATGCATTCAGTATGAAAAACCGCTGAGGGCAGACTTTTAAACCTATACCAAATTTTGTTGAGTATCTGGATCATTTGCCAGCACAAAAAAAAAAGGTGGCTCCAGAAGTATTTTCCAGCCTGCCTTCATTGGCTTTATGTTAGGGGAAATTAGTTTGGTTATTGAACAAAACATTGTACAACATTATTAGTAATATATGTCTACTATATAAATACACTTGCTTTATAAATATTTTAAAGCATTACGATATGACAGGCCAATAGTTACTTACTTAGTTATAAATCATTACTTGATTTCTGCTTTACTTTGAAGTTAGCAATGTCGTCTCCTTTCTGTTTTACCACTAAATTAGGACTTGTTCTTTTTGCCTTTTCTAGTCCTTTCCTACTTCCAACGCATGCACACACCACACACACACACACACATTCATACATACACACATGCACAGTCACACCCACCTTCCCACAGAGAATAAATATAACAATGTAGGATTCAATTAATTAGGATCCTTATGTTTTCAGCTCCAATCTGGTCCTTGACCTCTGGAACCAAGCTTTGAATAAGCAAGTCACAAATATAAATCATCTTGTCAATAAACTCATTTTTGGTGATTTTACCATCTATCTTTATCAACTCATACACCCAATATCACAAAAGCTTTCAAGTAAAAATCATAGTTGTTTCCTTAACTTAAATACTTTATAGGAATTCATAAGGTAACATAAAATAGTATAATAAAACAGCAATTTGGTTTGATTGTGTTGTTATATTATAGGTCCACAAAAATGTGATGGAAACACAGTTCATGCAAAGTATTTGAAAGACAACAGTAACCCCAAGATTTAGATCCTTAATCTGACCAACTCTGACAACTCTGAACTTTGCCAAGTCTTTCATTTTTCTTTCTTCTTTGGAGACAAAGATACCTGGAAGATTTTTTTTTTTCATTGATGTTTTTCATGTATCAACAAAGAACAAAAGAGCTTCTTCTTTTTCTTCTTCTTCCTTTCAGTTTGTTGAAATGACATTTTAGCATTCTTTTAGTTATATGCTCTTTTGAACATGACAGAATGACACCAATCCTCCCTGCTGTTCATCAGGGAAACTGTTGTAATTTCCTTTTCCTTTGTGAGTTGGACCAAATATTATAGTTATTCCATTGTTCTTGGTCAGCAGGGCCTTCTTTGCTCCTTTTATTTTTTTTTAAAGATTTATTTATTTTTTTATGTATATGAGTGTTCTATCTGCATTTACATCTGCCAGAAGAAGGAATCAGTTCACATTATAGATGGTTGTGAGCCACCATGTGGTTGCTGGGAATTGAACTCATGACCATTGGAAGAGCAGACAGTGCTCTTAACCACTGAGCCATCTCTCCAGCCCTTCTTTGCTCCTTTTAGTTGTGTCCTTTCTTTCAGCTATAAACCTTTTAACTTTACACAGCTTTGTTTGTTTTGTTTTACGCTATGTTTTTTGTATTTTGTTCTGTTTTGTTTTGCTTTTTAAGTCAGAGTTTCTCTGTATAGCCCTGGTTGTTTTAAAACTCACTCTGTAGACCAGACTGTCCTTGAACTCAGTGCTTTAGCACCACTGCCCGGCTAACTTTACACAATTTTAAATATTGAGTTATTTTTTCATTCATAGTCAGTCAATTCATTCTGGACTGTTCAGTTATCTAAAGACTTTCTACTTTGAGTACTTCCCATTTAGATTGCACAAAAAAAAAAAACTGTGAAGGGGATTCACATCTGTTTGTTCATACTAACGCAGACACTCAAGTTCTTTTTATTTTAATTTTCATTGAAACTATTTTTCCATTCAATACATTTTGATCATATTCGTTTTTTCTTCCTCAACTTCTCATAGATCCTCATCTCACCTTCTCTTTTTTTTGGATATCATATTTTTTATTTTTTTATTTTATTAATTACACTTTATTCATTTTGTATCCCCCCATAAGCCCCTTCCTCCTCCCCTTCCGATCCCACCCTCCCTCCCCTTTCTGCATGCATGCCACTCCCCAAGTCCACTGATAGGGGAGGTTCTCCTCTCCTTTCTGATCTTAGTCTATCAGTTCACATCAAAAGTGGCTGCATTGTCCTCTACTGTGGCCTGGTAAGGCTGCTCCCCCCTCAGGGGGAGGTGATCAAAGAGCAGGCCAATCATATTATGTCAGAGGCAGTCCCTCTTCCCATTACTATGTAACCCACTTGGACACTGAACTGCCATGGGCTACATCCGTGCAGGGGTTCTAGGTTGTCACCTTCTCTTTCCCTCTGCTAACTCTCTCTCTCTCTCTCTCCCTCACTCAAAAAAAAATAGACACAGACAAATAAAGAGACAATGTCTTCCAAACACAACAGGACTGAGGTACACCTGAACATGGCAGCATGTTCACAGCCTGCACAGGTTCAAACCACATAAAATTCCAGCACTGACAAGAAATGCGCACAGCCACACCATTAACCAAGATGCTATTTGGAGTTGGTACTTTCTGGGAAAGGGAAAATCATTTTTCCCCAATAAAGTGTCACTGAGTATTTCAATCATATTCCAGAGCAGGTGCCATGCCCAGAGTAATTGGCTAACACAAAACAGACTGCAAGGACCCTTTTGTGTGCATCTCTGGTGTGTATGTTGGAGTGTGTGTTGTTGTTTTTGTTTTGTTTTTCAATTAATCAGTGTCTTAATAAAGCCCTTTACAAAGAAATTTTTAAAACTTTGTCATCGAATACTTCACATAAGTCTACTAGGAAGAAAATTCACTGGTAAGGAAACAGAAATTTGGTGACTTAGGAGTTACAAACTTACACTTGATGACAGAGTTGGTAACCCAGAAATCAGAACATGGACAATTTGATCCCAAAGTCAGTCTTCCTTAAACTACTACTAAATTATGCCTGAGAATTCTGCATCAAAATTACCCAGAATATTTGGTAAAAGATAGACTAGTATTCTCTTCAAAGGCAGTCTAACTTGATATCTCTGAAGAACAGAAATACACATTTTCAAACAATCTCCAAACATTCTTCTTAGGCACGTAAATGTTTCAGAATCAGTGACCTGTTAGACTCATATTTCACAATTGTTCTGTTTTTCTATCAGCAACCACAGGATTGTTGGTAACGAGAATTTAGTGAGCTGAAACTGAGTAAGTCTACCATGAGCTAAATGTGTTGCTATTGGTACAGTGCCTTTGACTCTTTAGAGAAAGGGCCTATACATATTGAAGTGTGATTAGTATTTTCATATCAAAGTTGGGTAGTTTAAACACTGACATTATCCAACGTGGTGAAAGCCAGAATCATTATTCCACACTATAGTAAGGTCCTTGTACAGTCAACTTTCAACTTTCTTGCTTAGAGATTTCTTGGGAAGATGATAACAGAATGTCTCAAAACTGTCCATAAGTAAAAATGACATCACCTTTAGAATGATATTTAAAAATAAATAAATAAAACAAAAAAAGCCTTACTTTCCTGAGATAGCCTTTTCTAGCCAATTAAGAACCATGCATGGAGAGGACCTAAAATCTCAGCTCAGATGTAACCCATAGACTCAGTCTCCAAGTGGGTTCCCTAGTAATGAGAACAGGGGCTGTCTCTGGCATGAACTCAGTGACAGGCTCTTTGATTACCTCCCCTGGGAGTTACACCCTTGCCAGGCCACAGAGGAAGACAGTGATGAGACCTGATAGGCTATGGTCAGAAAGAAGGGGAGGAGGACTTCCCCTATCAGTGGATTAGGGGAGAGGCATGGGGGAGAAGAGGGAAGGAAGGTGGGATAGGGAGGAGAGGACGGAGGGGGCCACAGCCGGGATACAAAGTGAATAAATTATAATAAATAGTAATAATAATAAAATCAACAAAAAAAAACTAACTTCCAGCATCTTGCCACCATACTACCCTCTTTATCTGTAATCTTGTGAATTTTCAAAGGGCTTGCAATAAATCATTGTCCAAAACAATCATGTCCTGTAGTATATGAATTATTTGTGTGAACAAAAATCATAGCAAACCAACAGTTCTAGGCTGAAATAGTGGAAAGTAGCCAGGGTGGTGGAGGTGTGCACCTTAATCCCAGAACTCAGGAGGCAGAGGCAGGTGGACTCTGAGTTTGAGGCCAGCCTGGTCTACAGAGAAATTTTCAGGACAGCCAGGACTCCACAGAGAAACCTTGTTGAAAAGAAAAGAAGAGGAGAGGAGAGGGGAGGGGAGAGGAAAGGGGAGGGGAGAGGAGAGGGGAGGGGAGAGGAGGGGAGGGGAAGGGAGGACCAATCATGAGCTCCTTCTGAATGTTTTGTTTGATAATCATGACTTTATCTACACATTGGATGGATATTCTGCATTTCACCAGACCTAAAGAAACATTATCTGTGTGCCCAAGGATTTCAGTCCTTATTTTCATGAATGGTACTTTTTTTCCTGTAGCCCACTAGAAGGTTCTCTCATAGAAGAACAGTCACATAAAAAAAATGATATTGCAGAATAAAACATTAAGGGAAACTCTCATTTTGAAAGCCCATGAGTCCACTGTGCAACCCTCCTTCTCTCAACATTTCATTTGGTCTCTAGGTCTTTGTACAGATCCTCACAGTCATTCTAAAAACATACAGGACTATATAAACTAAAATTTCAAATCAGTGAATATTTGCTACAGAAATCCGAGTTTCTGTCAAATTGAGACAGCAAATATTATTTTATTTGACATTAAAATAATACAAAACAAAAGCATAAAAATAAAGTATGTCAAAATAGAATTCTGCTTTAGCATAGGTACTATATTTATCAGAATAATTTATGCTAGGTAAGAATTAAAGAATATTTATTCCATTGATTTTTCCAGAATAGTGTGCTCTGGTCATTTTGTGGCACTTAGTGAAAATGCCACTTTAGAGTTTAGCTTATACACTGACTTCTGGAACCAAGTACTATTTTACTCTTGTCTTCTTTAATTAAAAAAAAGTTATGGAGCAGTACTGTTAGGCCACAGAGGAGGACTTTGCAGCCAGTCCTGAAGAGACCTGATAAAACAGGGTCAGGTGAAAGGGAAGGAGGTCCTCCCCAATCAGTGGACTTGGAAAGGGGCAGGGAGGAGATGAGGGAGGGAGGGATTGGGGAGGAAAGAGGGAGCAGGATACAGCTGGGATACAGAGTTAATAAAATGTAACTAATAAGAAAAATAAAATAAAATAAAAAAGTTATTCTATGGGCATACCTAGGACTTCCTACAACCATTTTCCTTTAGTCTAACTGAAATCACTTCTAAATAAGTCAGTAACTAAGAAAATAAAGCTTTTCTTTGTTTTTTTTTTTTCTAACCTTTCAGCTGTTTCTTGTTGACTACAAAGGTCATCAACTTTCCGTCTGACATTTAAAGACATTTCAGGCCCTACAGGAGACTCTAAAACAAATCTTCCCTTTGGTAAAAAAAAAAAAAAAAAAAAAAAAAAAAAAAAATCCTGCATTTTTTCAGTCACATGAAAAATCTCCCTTTGTTGATTGCTTCCTTCTGCCCAAATTCAATTCTGGGCCATTCTTTAGAACAGAATGTGACATTGATAATGAGTGCCAAGAGCCCACGAGTTAAAGAGTTGGTTCCTACCATGGCATTATTAGGAGTTGGTGAAACTTTAAAATTGAGACCTCGTTAGAAGTCTCTGGTCATTTGGGATGCCTTTGAAGGGAACTGTGGGACCCTGGGCTAATGTTCTCTCACATTTACCACGAAGGCAATAGCTTTTCTTTGTTCTGATAAATTCTTCCTACATTGTCCTTGTTTACCACTGGCCTAAAAGCCACAAGGCCAACTAACTATGATCAGGAATTGTAAGGAAAAATAACATTTTCTTTTCAAAAGCCAATTGGCTGGGGTCTGCTATAGTTACAGAAATCTGAGTCACACAGGTATTACTATACTCAAAGCCTGAGCTGATAAGATAAATGGCCTGAATAAAACACTACAGAATTGCAGGGCAATTTAAGGCTTATTTCCTGAAAAGCCAGAAAGAAGGTATATAAACAAAGCTATGAAGAAGAAAAAGAAATAAAAAATGACAATACATGGTATTGTACTACTAAATGGTTCTCATTTATGAATACAGTAATCTCATAAAATAAGAACATTTTTTATTTTTTGTTTATAAATACACATGTCCCACTAACACATAAAGAGTTAGTGGACATACAGTGCTTATTGGCAAAGTAAGCATTTGCATTTTTCATTAATTATCATAGTAATATCTCAATTTATGTTAAAATATATCTTATGTTCAAGTTTATAATAAAGTATAACTCCCCTAGCAAATATTAACTATATGAACAATATTAACTACAAAGAGGCTCAACTGCAGCATTTATGACAACAAGAGTAAATAAAAAACAATTTTGAAAACAATTTAGCATTCTTGAATAATGGGTGTTTTGGGGTGTAACAAATGATTACATTTGGAGCTTACTTGAACGGCATATACATTCTTGCATACCAAGTACCATGATTCTGAACAATTACAAAGGAAACTGTTCAAAGCGACCAATTGAAAATAATGTTTCAGTAAAACTGAACAAAGGAAACTCATTGGGCATAGGTACATAGATGTGACCCTGCCTTAGAGAGACAAGCATGTTAGAACCAAGTAACAGCATGGTTTTGCCTTCTTTGTCAAAATCGGGTGTCCGTAGGTATGTGGGCTTATTTCTGGGTCTTCTATTCAATTCCATTGATCCACCAGTCGGTTTCTATGCCAGTACCACACACTTTTTTTTACTATTGCTCTGTAATACAGCTTGAGATCAGGGGTGGAGATACCTCCAGATGATCTGTTGTTGTACAGGATTGTTGTAGAAATTCTGGTTTTTTTTGTTGTTGTTGTTGTTTTTCTATATAAAACTGAGAATTGTTCTTTCAAGGTCTGTAAAGGATTTTGTTGGTATTTTGATGGGAATTGCATTGAATCTTTAGATTGCTTTTGGCAGGATAGCAATTTTCACTATGTTAATCCTACTGATCCATGAGTATGGGAGATCTTTCCATCTTCTGATATCTTCTTCAATTTCTTTCTTCAAAGACTTGAAGTTTTTTTTTTTGTTTTGTTTTGTTTTTTCAAACAGGTGTTTCACATGATTGGTTAGAGTCACACCAAGGTACTTTATGTTATTTGTGGCTATTGTGAAGGGTGTTTCCCTAATTTCTCTCTCAGTCCTTTTGTCTTTTATACACAGGAGGGCTACTGATTTTTTTTTTTTTTTAGTTAATTTTGTACCCAGCCACTTTGCTGAAGGTGTTTATCAGCTATAGGAGTTCTCTAGTTGAATTTGTGAGGTTGCTCATAGACATATTTTTGATATACGCTACCATATACCTTAGACTTTAGATTTCTATTACTGAAACCAACCATGATTTTTGTTTTTATATCATTCAAAATGACTCATTGAGAAAATATTTACCAAGGACCTAGAAAATTCTAAGTTTTAAACTAGGCCTTGGGGATGCTCTCGCCCTGTCTTCCTAAAGCTGCATTATACCATTAGCCCAGAAGAAATTAAAACTCTGGCCGTCTGTCCATTTGTTTTTCTTCAAACAGATCATAAAGCTGCCTACCTAAAGATAGAGATATTTACTTCCAAGTCTGGTAAAGTTCACTCTGACTTTAATCCCAATATTCCTTTTAAGAATAAAAAATTTAGATGTCCGTGGTGTGTGCTGCAGGCTGAATCCATGTTGGTGTTCATGGCCCTGGTGATACTGGGGGTCATATTGACACGAGAAGCTTGTGATGCCAACTGAGGCCATGTTGATGTCCAAGGACATGCTGCCTTCAAGGGCCATGTTTGGTCCTTGGTCCTACTGCCTCTGGGTGCCATGTTGATGTTTGTGGCTCATGTTACCTCATAAGGCCATGTTGATACCTATGGTCTGTGCTTCCATGGAAAGCCATGTTGATGTAAGTGGCCTGTACTGCCATAAAGCCATGTTTATGTCCTTGGTGGGTGCTGCTTCCGAGGGTTTAGGTAGAGTCTATGGCCTTGCACTGTCTGTACTTCCACTGGAGATCATACTGAGGTCAGTGGCACAATCTGACACCAGAGACCACATGTAAGCTCATGATCTGTGTTTCCTCTGACTGTAAAGATATCTTCCTTAAGCTACTTTTGCCATGATATTGATGACTGTAGGGTCACAGTTGAGAAGGAGGGACATAGAAGGCTCCTGCAATTTCAGCTTCTTAAATGGTCCTGTAGAAATAAGTGACGTAGATTTAAGAACAAATGGCCCCAAAGGAGCTTTCCACCTTTTTACTTCCCCAATTTCCAGTCCAACACCTTGATTTTCATGATCATAACCAGAGGGGATTGTTCACAACTGTCACTCAACCCACATTTTGTGAGTTAATTCACAAATTGTTCAAAGCACTTCAACAAGTACATCGAGTGATTTACTCAAGAACTGTACTGAAGATTTGTTGGTTACCATACTAACAACCCCATCACAAAGAAGATATAAATTGTATAATGTCTTATTCTCAGTGAACTTACCTTGAAACCTTAGGATGTCACATTTCTCCAAAGTTCCTCTATAATTTTACTAAAGATTAAGCTAATATTTTCAGGTCCTTTGTGTCTATATTCCATCTTTCTGTCTTTCAGGAGTTTGACAACTGACTCTACAGCTTGTCACTTTTTGCCTACTATGCTTTCCCTCCTTTTAAAAAAATTAAATACTCATTAATGCCAAATGAAGACACAGGCTTGTGTAAAAGCAGAAAGGCTGCATGCATCATGCCCTTATAGTGCATAGAGTTGAGGCTTTCAAATTTCTTTAAGGTCTTGGTAGGTTTCTTCAGATAACCATATATAAAAGGTCCTAGAACTATTGCAGACATAATGAACCTTTCCCTTGTTTCATGAATAAAATAGAGCATTCCCCTATGCCTTGAGGATACATTTGAATCTCATCTCAGAAACTTGTGAAACTGTAGGTCCCACATCAGTGTCTATGTCAGAGTCAAAAGTGCATTTCTTGCAAGCTGGTAGGTGATACTCACACTCTAACGAACCACATTTTGTGTGGTTGGACTTTGAAAGGTCTTCACAGTATTTATTACACTTCTCACAGACTCAATTATACTCCATAAGGCTCAATTTCTAGTCTTTTTTTTTTTTTTTACTAATTCAATATCATTATCCCTATATTAAGCATAAACTTGCACCTCTACCAAAGAAAACTACAATCCTAAGCCCTGGAACCTAGGAGAATGTTCTATTACATGGAGAAAGTGATTTAACCTCAAAGATGACGATAAGGTTACCAAGAATAGTTGCCAGGCCACTGTGGAAGAAGAAGTGCTCGGTCCCAAGGCAATTTGAAGTGATAATGTGGGTTAGTGGGGTACCTCCCTTTCCTGAAGGTTAGAGGAGAAGGAAAAGGGAAGGAGGTTGAGAACAGGAGTAGAGGGAGGTGGGGACAAGGGTTGGATATACAGTGAGCAACTGAATAAAAAAGTTAAGAGAAAGAAATAGACAGATAACACTGAGGATATTTGATAAGGCTTCAAGGAATTATTTATTATTTACCCCAAAGTGATATGTGATATATATATATATAAATTTTATATCACATATCACTATATAATATATATAATATAATTATAATTATATATAATATATATAGAAATAAATTATATCAATTGGGATAAAAATGTTCCCCAAAGAAGTATAGATTATCAAATAAAAACCTGGCATGATAAAAAAATATGCTCCAGCTATAATACTCCTAAAATACTCCTAGATATATACTCCCCAAATCTAAGCACATCACAAAGATAAAAGCACATCAATGTTTCTTCTACACTATTCATAACAACAAAGGTATAAAACCAACCTGAATATCACCAGTAAATAAAATAAAATGCTGTGCACTTACACAGTGGGGTTTTATCCCAGGAAAAGAAGGAATTTTGTACTTTGTAGCTTGACCCCGAGACTTCACACTGAGCACAAAAGGCCCAACTCAGAATGACAAACACCATGTGTTTTCTCACATGCACAGAATTTAGATATTTAAAAATTATACACATAAGATATGGAATAGAAAGGAGAGCTATGTCGGTAGCGGGAAGACTCAAAGTGAAGAAGGTAGAAGAAAAAAAGAGAAGAGAATGGAGGATGAAAACATTGTGTAATGTGTTCATATCCAAAATTCAGAAAATTTAAAAAGAAGTTGAAAGAAGAAATTAAGTAAGCAGGGGATGAGGAAGGGTAGATAGGAGTATGAGGAAAGAGCAATAGTATATATACATGAAAATATCTTAACTAAACCAATTATGTTGTACACCAAAAGAAAAAGAACATAAATGTTTACTATTAAAATGGGAAAAAGTTAAGGAGCTGAAGAGGCAACTGAGTGGTTGAGAACACTTTAAACTTACAGAGTGTGGTAGCTTGAATAGGATTAGCCCTCCTAGGCTCATATATTTGGATGCTTGGTCATTCAGGAGTGGTGTTACTTGACAGGAATTAATAGGTGTGGCCTTATTGGAGGAAGTGTGTCACTTGAGGTGGGTTTTGGGGTTTCAAATGCTCAAATGCTCAACCCAGGTCCAGTGTCTTTTTTTCTCTCTAATGCCCACAAATTCAGATGTAAAACTCTGAGCTCCTTCCCCAGCACCCTGTCTGCTTGCGTGGTGCCATGTTTTCCACCATGATGACAATGGACTAAACCTCTGAAACTGTAAGCAAGCCCCAATTAAATGCTTTATTTATAAGAGTTGCCTTGGTTATGGTATCTCTTCACAGCAATAGAACAAAGACTAAGACACTCTACAACATGAGGGCCTGAGATCACTGAAGCTTTCTGGATGCCATGTTCAGGGAGAGACCCTGACCCAAAAGAATAAGGCAGAGTTACAGAGGAAACACAATATGCAATCCCATCTCTTGCTCCTGCTTGCCTTATTACACACAGACACACACAGAGTTAAGGAAGAACTAAAATATAGCTCAGTAGATGGGGAGTTTCTCACTCAAAAACAAAGACTGGAGTTCAGATCTTTGGCTCTCAGGTAAATTCTGTGCCTATAACCTCAGTCTAAGTAGAAAGTCCCTGGAGCAGTCTAGCTATCTTGACTCATCCAAATGGCAAGCTCTGAGTTCAAGCAAACGATCGTGCTTCAACATATAAAGTGGAAAGCAATAGAGGAAGATACCTAATATCAACCTCTGGCCTTGATATGTGTATACATGTTCACACTCCCTGTACATATGAAAACACACACACACACACACCACACATACACATACACATGTAAAAAATAAAAGCAGAGATACTATCTTTAAGTATCCTTGTAAATTTCACCTTACACCCATCAGAATGGCCAAGATGAAAAACTCAAGTGACAACACATGCTGGAGAGGTTGTGGAGAAAGGGGAACCCTCCTCCATTGCTGGTGGGAATGTAAACTGGTACAACCACTTTGGAAGTCAATCTGGCGCTTTCTCAGACAATTAGGAATAGTGCTTACTCAAGACCCAGCTATACCCTGCTAGGATTATACCCAAAATTTGCTCAAATACACAATAAGGACATTTGCTCAACCATGTTTGTAGGAGCTTAATTTGTAATAGCCAGAACCTGGAAACAACCCAGATGTCCATCAGTGGAGGAATGGGTACAGAAATTGTGGTATTTTTACACAATGGAATACTACTCAGCAATCAAAAAAAAAGGAAATCATGAAATTTGCAGGCAAATGGTGGGATCTAGAAAAGATCATCCTGAGTGAAGTATCCCAGAAGGAGAAAGACAAACATGGAATATACTCGCTTATATAGACCTAAAAAATATGATAAACATAATGAAATCTATACACCTAAAGAAGATAATCAAGAAAGCAGACACGGGGTATGATGACCAATCCTCATTTAGAAAGACAAATGGGATATGCATTGATCGTATGACAGGAGTCTACCTAGCAGTGTTCCAAAGTAGATACTAAGACTCATAACCAAATCTTCGGCAGAGTGCAGGGAATCATATGAAAGAAGGGGAGTTTGATGTGGAAAGGATAGGAGCTCCACAAGGACCAAACATATCTGAGCACAGGGTCTTTTCTGAGATGGACTCTCAACCAAAGACCATGAGAGGATAAAACCTAGAACCCCTGCTCAGATGTGACCCATGATAGCTCAGTAATCAATTGGTTTCCCATAGTAAGGGGAACAAGGACTATTTCTAACAGGAACTCAATGACTGGCTCTTTGACCTCCCCACCTCCCAAGGGAGGAGCAGTACTGTTAGGCCACAGAGGAGGACTTTGCAGACAGTCCTGAAAATTCCTGACAAAACAGAGTCATATGAAAGGGGAGGAGGTCCTCTCCTATCAGTGGACTCGGAAAGGGGCAGGGAGGAGATGAGGGAGGGAGGGTGGGATTGGGGAGGGAATGAGGAATACAGCTGGGATACAGAATTAAAATGTAACTAATGAGAAAAATAAAATTAAAAAAAAAATAAAATAAAAAGTATCCTTGTAAATCAAATGTAACCACAGGGATCCTTAAAACTGGAAAAGGGGGTCATCATAGAGAACTGTAGCTCTGGAAAACTGATCCGAAAGACTTATTTCTACTTTCCTGAAGATGGTGAGGAATGTAAAAACTCAGTATGGAAAACGGACAGCTTTTCAAAGCTCAAAAGGGTACATAGGCTCAGTGATAACTTCCAGAAGACACAACATGTAGATAACATCTTGTTTTTAACACAGTGGGGCTCGTATCATATGTCCAACTTAGAACAATATCTGTAGAACAATATATCTATGTGTTTTAAATAAGTTCACCGTAATTGTCACAGCAGTAAGAGAAAGCTAATTGTTTTCACAGAATAAGAGCCAATTCCAATGTTTTTTATGATATCATGGCTTCTTTTTAGAAATAATATTCGGTGGAGAATTTTCTTTTCTTTGGGTTGCTCCTTATTTTGAAACTATGAAACTCTGCAGATGATGTAACATGTCTTGATTCATATAGAAGTCACTAAATCATGTACAGACTACATCGTGTGTTTTTAGCACTAAATTGCCATCTGGATTTTTTTAACACTCAAAATAATTTTGTTGACTTTCAAACAAGATTTATTACTACAGTCTGATTTAGTGTGATTTTTTTTGTTTTTGTTTTTAGAGTACAATAATGTGTTATAACCAACAATTTAAAAAACAATTGAAAAGTCAGAAACTGATTTGGGGATTAGAATTTTTCTCCTTTTTTAGTTTTAAAGACCACTGCCAAGTGTATCACCAAATAAGTTTAAATGTTAGCATCACAACTTTTTTATAACTGCAAGTTAAATAGAATTTGGGTTGGAAGGAACTTATACAAGATGGAAAACATCTAGAGCTGGGTCTCTTACATGCACAATTTTTAACCTATTCGTAATGGAGACGATGGATGTCAATAAAATTAAGGCATTCTGGGGTTCTGTTTCTCTAAACAATTGAAGAGTCATCATAGATGAGCTCAACAAATGAAATAAGCTAAACATACAAGATTTGAAGAGAAAATATTATATCAAATAGTAAAATTACTAAAGAATATATTCAGAACTTGTGGATGAGCTCTAATCTATTCAAATATAATGAAATTTGATTTGCTTTATGCATCATTCAACAGCCTATTAAAGAAGTTGCTTCTAAGTATCAACAGCCCTTGTTCTTAATGATATAAGAGTTATAACAGGGACAGTCACAGGGTGTCCTCCAGTCTCCCATCTAGAAGTGGAGAATTGTCAGAGGACTCAACATGAGAAAAACACCTAAGGAGCATTTAAAGGTAAAGAAAATCAAGGCAAACACTGAATACGACAATGAAATACAGAAATTGGAAATGTGTGATGTCCTTACCAAGCAGGGCTTGAAGCTGGCAACAACAGAAACCAGCAGTTCTTTAAGTTAGTGAAATGTTAAAGAGCTGTTCACAATGCTTTGAGCCTTACAACCCATGAAAATGAAAAGAAACCAAGGCCAAACCCTAAACCAGCAGAGACAAGTCATCAAAGCTTCTTCCACTAAATGTCCAATATTTAGTTGCTTTGCTATTGACTGGACACAATGAAAGACGCATCCCGCCACCTCTTCTTGAATGCTTTAAATCAGCGGTAGTGTAACTGCAATACCTGCTGAGAGAAAACAGGCTCCTACCTCTTTGGTGACTACCTCATAAGTCACGTTGAGTTTGATGCCTTGAGCTACTTCCTCTGGAAATGACATCAATGTGCCAACCACAGAATCAACGCTGAACAAAAAGTTCAAGCAAGCATCATGGAGATTATGCACTTACTGACAATGAGTACAACAAAGTTTTGATTTTAGGAAACAAGTTGAAATTGTGTTAAATACCTTTCTGGTATTAAATAATAAAATATTATTGATTAATTATAAGAATATATTGAACACTCAACCTTGGTGTAATGGCCTTCCCTATTCAATAATATATAAAAATATCAAACCAGAACTAAATTTTTACTATATCTCTAACACTGGCAGTTGCTAGCAAATTTATCTTATTCTGCTTGTAAGTCTGTATAAACTACAGGTGAGAGAAATGAACAACACTATAGGAATACAGACTTGCTGAAGATTGCACAAATGTAGCAGAGTTAAGACCCTACCCATGTGCATTTCAGTTTGTAAGTCTAACTTAGTCTAGTTCCCAAGACCAAGTCTGACTGAAAGGGACTGAAGAACTTTGGAATTTTTCCCAGTTTTGCTTTGTTCAATTTTGTTTCCTAAATTTTAAAATGAGTTATATCCATTGAGTCTGGTGTCACTTGAGAGACTGAGGCAGAAGGATTCTGAGTTCCAAGCCTAGGTGAACTTCAGTGAGGTCAAAGCCAGTCTGAGTGACTTACGGAGATCTTGTCTCAAAGTATAAGAGAGGAGAAGAGGGTTATAACTCAATGGCATGTACAGTGCTTGCTCAGTAGCACAAGACCTGGGTTAGAGCCCTAAACCATAGTGAGAGTTAATTAATAAATTAGTTAGCTAATCAATCAAATGTAATTACATCTATGCTGGCAAACTCTGAACAGATGTATTTACCTGGGAATTCCTCCAGGACTGTCAAACCTTGAGCAACAATCTTTGTACAACTATATCCCTTATGAATAATTTGACTTAAAAGAAGTTTTAAAATCCATGGGCCCCTACGAACTTTTTAATAAAGACTTTGAGTAATGGGGAGGAAGGATATCTATTGATTGATTGACCAGTCATTTCACAGTGTCCAAATGCCATCTCTCTGTGGTCAGGTCTAGGATGCCCCTGCCTTTTTATTGTCAGATGTGCTAATTATATAGCTCCTGCTGTAAGGATCAGCCATTCTCAGAGTACCCTGGCTCATTAGCAACCATTTGTATTGAGACAACATGTACCTTCTCTCTCTACTTTTCTCCAATATAACTGGCATGCTGTTGGCTATACTTACTTATTAGGTTGATTTACTCCTCATGTTGCTCATGGATATTAGCTTATTAGCCTCTGTTGATTAGTGTTTGTCAACTTGACACAATGTAGAGTCACTCGGGAAGAGGGAACATCAGTTAAGAAATTTTATCAATCAAATTAGTCTATGAGCATATCCATGAGGCGTTTTCTTGACCGTTAATTTGCATGGTAGCGTTGAGTCCACTGTGGACAGTACCACCTTTGGCAGACAATGGGCCTGGACTATATAACAAAGGAAGCCAAGAAGGGCAGAAAGTAAGTGTTACTCTGTGGCCTCTGCTTCACTTTCAGGTTCTTGCTTCCTGTCTTAGCTTTCCGTGATACTGGACTGTAAACAATAAGCTGAAATAAAAAATTTTCCTTCCTGAGTTGGATTTGATTGTGATGTTTATCACAGCAACAGAAAGCAAAGCAGAACAGATTTTTTTTATCTCTCAAATTGCCAACTCTCTATTCAAGGAATAATGATAACCACAAATGCAGCTTATCCATGCTGGATGTGTGAACAGTAATCAATGATATTAAATTACTCTTCAGAGTTCTGTAGTATGGATGTAAATAATGCTGGCTACAATCTTGCTGTTTTCATACAGCTCCATTAAGGAGAAACAAAAATTCATGAGTCGGTAAAAACAAAAATAAAAAAGAAGAAGAAAAAGAAAAAGAAAGGTCATTCTTTATTCCACAGAGCTTAAGACTAACCCAAGAGAGAAGATGAGGAGCCATTTGAGAAGTTTAAAGAGAATAGAAGTGGATACTCTGGCACCAGTGGTGGAAATAGAGACAGACAGATGAATGGTATCTGCATGCATATTTTGCAAAAATTTCCAGACTCAAGTATTTTGTTTGTCTTGTTGCCAATATCATTGCTAGGAGCAATAAATCCTTTAAAGAAAACTGTGTATGTAAGGAGTCATGGTAGTGACAAGTCCTCTGTTGATACATCTACTTTAACCTTGGTGAATGTGAGGACATGATTTTTCTTCTTTCCCCTACTTCTTTTGATCTTCAGTTTTTTCGTGACATATTACACTCAAAATTCAGTAACTGGCTCATGTTTTGACAGATGCCTGCGTGATGCTATCGCAAGAACAAATTAGTGGTTAAACAAATAATTAAACCAAATACAAAAATCAAGAAACATAATCTATCATTTGTTGAGTAATACTGCCTGTAGCTGGATAGATACATGTGCCAACAGACATCTGTTTCAATCTATCCTACTAGGTATAATAGAGTAGTTTGACCTAGTCATGTGTAGATGTTAATTGTAATCAAATCACCCTCTGGCAAATTATAGAAGAATCACTGGGAAAAATAATATCTATTCGATGATAATGATAGTCGTAAGAGGAGAAGAAGTAACCTGTATTTCAAGTGCAGAATTAGCAATTCCAAGCTTTTGTTTGTTATCACTATAGAAACAATACTGTTGACATAAAAAAAAAATGAATTTTGTTACTTAGTATCATTTTATGTTGCTTTTTGCACTCTTGCTTTCTGATTATCAGAAATTTACTATTAGCCTCTTTAAAAACACAATTTAATGTTTAATACTTTATTTACTAACAATCTTATCAAGCAAGTACCATCTCTAATTTAATAATGAACATAACAAGGAAAATATGACAGAAGTCACTTAACAGAAAGCAAGAGTGAAATTTTTTTTCTATTAAAAGACAGGTAAGAATGCTGGGTATTCTTCAAACTGTGAAATGCATTTTGTAGTTAGTTAACTGGTTAATGAAAATAAAGCATATCAAGAAAGAGACTTAGTCCATGAAGGAATTCCTTTAACCATTGGTACAGGCCAAGTTCTTCATCCCTGAATGATAGTTTGTGTAGAGAAACTGTCCTAAATTCTTCCAACAGCTCACCTCTTAGTAGATCCAAGTAATACATCTTGTCCTCATACGTGAGAAAGTGTTTAGTAAAACCAGATGGCCAACTATTTTCCTGTCCTGAGGCTCTAAAAACTGGGCAGAATAGATTCAATGTCAAAAAGAAATTTAGATATAATAACATGAGCAAACTCTTGACCACTCCAGCTCACCCATAATTAAATTATTTCATTTATTCTCCACCCAACTTATATTAAGACACAGATTTTATCTGAAAAATATTATTCCGACACACATTGTGCTCAAATTTCCTCCATGCCCCAGCTTTGTGGAAACCTACTCCAGATCTACCTTGTCACTCGAAGCACTAAGAAACCAAGCGGGAAGTAAAAGAGGATCCTCAGATGCTTATTTAATAAGCTCATGCTTATTAGCAGATATTTATTAGCAGATATTTGAATTGATATTCACTTCTGAATATTTAACTCAGAGAGAGAAAAACAGGCAATCCTTCTAGGCCTCGGCTTCAGGGACAAATCACCCGAACATCGTGACCATGCAGAGAGGGTGCTGGGACCAGTGTTGCTCATGAGTTCTCAGACACTGGCCCTGCTGCAGTGTGTGGTTTTGAAGAGCAGCTTCCCAGAGCCAGAGGAAATTCAGAATTCTATCCCCGCCCTTTCTCCTCGCTTCTCTCCTGATCTGTTTTAAATGGACTGAACCTTCCTCCACGTCCATGGTGTCTGATTTAGACATTGTTTCTCCCGCTTTCCACTGCAGCAGCCTCGGAGTTTGCACCGGTGATCTCATTCTTGTTGTTCCTCTTCCATCATGACCACTCCCTCTTGTCCTTGCTCCATTACTGTGTGGGCTCCTCACGTCTAGATAATGAGAGCGTACTGAAAGAAAACTTCAAAATACCAACAGCAAATATAGTGCAACAAAGAAGCCCTCAAGGATCCTTAAGATCAGATAATTAACTAAAAAGATGCTAAGAAAGCAAAAAAGCATGTATGATATGTGTAGTATACACAGCTTATAAATGCAGTTACTCTATCTATCTGCTCAAAACATTAAGTTCAATATTAGAAAACTAAAAAGGAGGGGGGATTTATGGAAATGCTGAAAATTAATAAAGGGAGTTTCTCTTTATTAAAGTTAGAGGGAATTTTCATCAGAGCAGAGTGTGTTAACAATGAGCTAAAACAGTGCAGGAAGTGTGGGGAAGGAGCTAGGAAGTTACTGGAAACTAAAGAAAGCAGATGCTAGATACACTTTAGATGCAGACTCAACCAGGTTTAGAATATGACTGGTTGAAAAAGGGAAGGGAAAGAAAGACTTGAAGGATGAATTTTGGATTTTAAGTTCGGATGCTTGGAAGAAATAAGACGTGCAAGAAGAATGTCAGGCTAAAAGCAAGAGTTCAGCAGGTAGATTGATGGCTTTGCTTCCCATGGCATGCCCCACAAGTTCCTCATTAATCATTTTTCCCAGTGTCAGTCCTCTTTCACTTTCATTTTTCATTCATAAAAATTAGATTTGCATTCTTTGCTATCTCTGACCTATTCCTAGATATAGGAAAAAAATTCAACTGGAATTCTTTCTTCCATGTTATAGATATATCATATTTGTAACCTATAGGCCTCGTTTCAGACTCATGGAGGCTCAAAACATCGATGTTACTTAATATTGCCTTTTTGAGAGTTAAGTTATCATAACCAAAATGAGAACCCGTTTAAGTACTGCTTCACTCTATGTGACCTTGCATATCAATCTCTGCTAAGATCTGATGATACACAAAACACAATCATCATTAAAAAACACAAATAAAAGACAATGCTGCTTTGATTTTCATAATGGAAGGATAAATTTGCCTCCTTTCCCATACAATTACTATTTCCCCCATCAGCTCCTATCCAAACAGGAATTTATTTCTCCACAAGGAGCACAGTGGGGACAGGCTAGACTGTGTTTACGTCAACTGTTGAAGTTTTTGTGACATTTCAGATTCATGTGCTTATCTACACGTGTCAAGTTCATAAGGTGCCCTAAGCAATGACACCTCAGATTCTTTACCTTCTGATTTGCCTTGTCCTGAGTCTATCACTGTGCCTAATTCCCAGTTTGAAGCACATCCTGACACTAGTACTCATCCTAGTTTCTAACATGATTTTGAACTAAAAAACTTTGTACTCATGGATGCTTCTGAACTACTTACCAGCAGGAAGCTTAATGATCTTTTACCCTAAACCCTTACATTAAGTAACAAGAAAAAAAATTGGAGCACAATAATTTCATTGAAAACAAAACTGAGTGCAGATGTATTTCTAGTTAGAGTCATAAAGCAAATTTAGAAGCATATTTAAGAACAAATAGTTTGTCTTTTATTTCATAGTTTTTTTAACCATGAAAGTTTCATTTTTTTAGAGCTGTGAGCCCAGGACCAAATTTGCCAACAATTATACTTTAATTGTATGAACACATATTGCCCCAACATCCCTCTTTAAGAGGCTTCATTTGCAGGGTACAGCTAATTCATTTGCTGCTGAAAAATTGAGATAGTCCTGGGGTGAAATACAGTAACTAGCAAAGCAAAATACTGAAACCAAATTAAATTCAAGTAACAAGAAGTAACACATTACCAATCTGAAAGAGCGTCATGGGGAATCTAAACTATGCTGAGCAGTTACCCAGATTCAAAAACAGGTACTGCTTACATACACTGTCACCTAGGCAATCCTAATCAGAAAGGATGACTACCAACAAGTTTTGTCAAAAATATTTCATGGGCTTTCATAAGAAATGATAACTTAAAGACTTCCCAGGAGCACAGAACTCATTAGTTTATGTAGTACCAACACAGTGCTATTTCAAAGGAACAACTTCATATCCTAAATTGCGGATGTGCAGGGTCTAATAAACTGAAAACTCATTTTGTCTACAGACTCGACTTCTTTTTAAGATAAATTATACAATGTCGCATGCACCATGTCCCAACTCTGACAGTTGCTACAAAAAGGCAGAAGAAGAAAGAAAAAAAATCACAGTAGAATTCCAAATTCTCAAAGGCACGTCTTGTTCCAGAACAACCCACATGAATTTCACCCTTCTCCACTGAAAACCAAAACATTAATTTAAGTGCTTGCTTTGGATCTAACGTGGCTTTGTATGAAGTATTTATCACATGGTTGGTACAAAAATAAATCAAAAATGGTGAAAAAAGAGCACCCAGAAGAGTAAAGATTCAGCATCCAGGTCAATGTATTTCATCTCTCTGCCTTGTCTATTTTCGATGGCAAGTCCTAAAGGGGAAGAATAGGCATAAATAATAAAGCAAGAAGATTAAAAAAAATGGAACTTCTGACCTTCCAAACTCTCCATGGAAATATACCAATGTTATAGAAAAATAAAAACTGAGGTTGGCATGGACTCTCGGGGTGAATGACTTTTCCCTATTAGAAGCTTGGTGTGCACATCTTAGGGACGTAAACAGCAAAGTTTTCTATAAAATAACCTTTAGAAAATTAACAAAATAAATGTAGTCAGTAGACTTGTTTTCTAGAGGCTTGAGGGAGGGAAGTGTTTGTTTATTTGCACTGAAGAGAGTCAACAGTGCTACCTCAATTATTGAGAAAGTATTTCCATTTCTAACATTTTCGATGCCTCTGCAATGTGACAATAGAGTGGCTGCCCTTCTGTCTTGAAGTTACAGACTCTCCAGTATTCAAGACAATGTCAACAAAAAGGCTGGACACAAATCAATCCACTCTACTGCACTTCTATAACCCTCAAAAGAAAAAGCAACCCTATTGATTGAACAAGTCCTATGCCCCTGTTCTGATACTAAAGATTTAAAATACAACATTTTCAGTAACATTAGAAAACTAAAATTATTGACCATCTATGACTAAAGAAATGAGCATGGGTTAAGCAATGTGCAAAGAAATGAGCATTTAAATCTGAGTTTTCCTCAACAAAACCATTTACCTCCACAATAACTCCCTGTACTGCCTTTAGCACCTAGAGGTGATGATCTGAGTATTATCAATCAGAAAATTATTTTATATGCTGCAGAGATGTCTCAGTAGTTAAGAGCACTGGCTGCTGTTCCAGAAGAATGAGGTTCAATTCTAAGTACCCAAATGATGGCTAGCAACTGTAGTCCAGCTCCATGGAATCCAGTGATTTCCTCTGTCCTTTACAAATGCTACACACATGCTGGTAAGGTACGGAAACACAAAAATAAAAAATAAATAAATAAATCTTTAAAAAACACAAAAGAAAATTATTTATTACATATACTATAAAATTCATTTTATTTCATTTGCTGTAGAGAAAATATTTGTATATTAAAAGGCTATCCCATGGAAGGGCCATGTTTATTTTTATGACAATATCATGAGTACACTCACAACTAACTAGCTTTTCTAAGCAATAGAAAATGAGCTGAAATTATTCAAAGCACCACACTCTGGAAATACAGCTTTAATTGCCATCTCATTTTTCTCCACATTTCACTACTAGAGGGGATAATTAGTGGTAAGATAATTTCACAGATGAAATTCCACACCATTGTCACAAGATGCAACTTTGAGTTGATTTCTATTAATAGATGCCTGCCCCAACCTTCAGTTATGAACAAGTATACAAGAACAGCTAACCAGAGGCTTGAGTGCAGCTTGGGGCCAGGAACAGTGTGTGCTTCTGTGTAACATTAGCACCTAAAAAGCTGGTGTCATGTTGGCTTCGTTGAAAGCAACCCATCATCAAGTAACTTGGAAGTCCTGACAGCCTCTCCAAAAACCAAAGTATAGTCCTATATTCAATTATCAAATACCTCAGAAAACAAACACAAAAATGTTACCAAAATCTTTCAAATCTACCTTCTTCACAATTACATTCTGACCTACAGTAGGAGAATAAAAATATCATTGGCTCCCTACCCTGCTAAGATAGGAGCAATCTACAGGGTATTCAATGAACAGAAGCTCTCAAAATGAGGCATCCATCTCAAGATACTGAACTTTGCTTTATTCCAGGAAGGAATATCTGGCATCTCTCCCTCAAAGCCACATGACTGCTAAGTAGACTAAGAAGACAATGTTATTTTAGCATGACAGCCTTCAAGGCAGCCTGTTTCTCAGTGGTTATCACAGACCAGGCCTTGGGGGGCTATTGTAAGGCCCCAGGCCAAAAGAAAAATGGATTCACAAGTACTGTATAAATCAACTAGAAATCATTTTGTTTGGCTTTCACATCACAGTTATGAAATAGAACTACTAGAGACTAATAAAGAATAATCTGCCAAGGCTGATGCTTCCTGGGCCTTTTCTGCACATTCTCGGCAGACTTTGGGTTGGAAGGAGTGTGCCATGTGATTTAAACCATTTATAAAATTCTCTAGCTAAAAAGGAAATTCTACAGCTTGAACCTAGGATCTGATCACTCTATGAAGTAAATTACTCATCGGCACATGAACATCATTAAGTCACAAGTGAAACAGAAATAACATGTGTACAGTGAGGTAAAGAAAGAGAAAAAAGTATACATTCAAAAGAAAAGCATCAGCCTTAAAGAAGTTTTATAGAAGGTATTCTAGATGAGTTTTGCATAAGAACTTGACACAAGCTAGCATCATCAAGGAGGAAGGTGCCTCAATTGAGGAAAGGCCTCCATGAGATCCAACTATAAAGCATTTTCTCAATTACTGATCAATGGGGGAGGGCCCAGCCTATTGTGGGTGGTGCCATCCCTCTACTGATGGTCTTAAGTTTTATAAAAAGGTAGGCCAAGTAAGCCATGAGGAGCAAGCCAGTAAGCATCATCCCTGTATGTCCTCTGTATTAGCTCTTGCCTCCAAGTTTCTGCCTCATTTGAGTTCCTGCCTGACTTCCTTTTAGTGATGAACAACAATGAGAAAACTCATGCTGAATAAACCCTTTCTCCCCAACTTGCTAATCATTAATTTGGCTAATCCCCAAATTTCAACAAATAATTTGAGTTATCTGCTTAGGTAGTTAAAAAAAAAAAAAAAAAAACTATCCAATGAGTATACCTATTGTCAAGGAGAGTTTTGTCTAACTTAACCTGAAGTTTAATGTATTTCAAAAGGAAAGAAAGAAAGAAAGAAAGAAAGAAAGAAAGAAAGAAAGAAAGAAAGAAAGAAAGAAAGAAAGAAAGAAAGGAAGAAAGGAAGGAAGGAAGGAAGGAAGCAAAAAAGTCGAGCATAGGGGTTGTATCTTAGTTGGTAGAGTACTTCTCTGCCATGCATAAGGTCATAGTTCTAACTCCACTTCCACAGTAAACTGGGTATGATGGTGTAAGTCTGTAATTGCAGTACCCAGGAAGTAAAAGGAGGAGGATCAGAAGTTCTGGGTCATTCTCAACTACACAGTGAGTTCAAAGCCAGCTAGGCATTATCTTGTGAGTACATAATATATTTCCGGAATTTAGCATTCTTTACCTCATTAGATCTCAGTAACATCATTTTACAAGAGGAAACAGGAATTCAAAGATCAAGTGATACTTTTACTCACCTGGATAGCATCAATATGAACACAAAATTTTATATAATGCGTTAACTGGCTCTTCAGACAGTACCAGGCATGCAGTAATGTTTAATAAATAGTTGTTGATGGACCAATATCAAAGCTGATTCACTTTTCTCTGTACCAGCATAGTTCTCCAGATATGTGAGATGATAAGAAAGGAAGAGATGAAGGCAAGGAAGGAAAGAGGGGAGGAGAAAAAAGAGGAGATAAAATAGTATTATCTCCTTAATTGGAAAAAGAACAAAAATTATCTATATTTTTTTTACTTCCTAATAGATTTGGATTATTGTTTTTCTGTCCTTCCCCTGTCTATTTAACGTAACTGCAATTAAAATTCAGTTACAGAGCACCAAAAGTATTTAGTCTATATCTTGTTAACAGAATTTTAGAACTTAAACAGAGCTCCTTCAAATTTTGTAATGATGCATTCATCAAGGTAGAGTTGGATGATCACCCTACTAGCAGCTAAAGTTGACAACATTTGATGTCTCATCTGTATGTGGCTGCTATGTGGTACGTAAGACTGTAAGTATTGAAAACGTAACTATAAATATAACAAAATTTCTACTTCAAGTTTGTAAGTTTGTAATATAATAAAGTAACTTAGGAATAAATATAAAATCTATTATAAAGAATAATCTAAAACACAAAAGAATGGTTTTATAATCTTGAAATAGGCAAAAATGGAAAAAATAAAGGAAACTTTCACCCATCATCTTGGCTAGAAGGCTGGAAAGCAATGAAATAAACTTCTTAATCAAAACGCAAAATAACCTTTTGTGCCATAAAAAAATAAGCTTGTATTGTTTTCAGGAAAATGTAAACAATTGAAGATAGTCTTATTAAGTGAATTAGATCAGTATCAAATAAAAACATTGCATGTGTTTCTCATTTATGAATCCTATATTTTATATATACATATATATAATGACATATGTACAAATGACATGAACATAGAAGCAAAATCTGTTAGGGGCACAGAGGGAACAGTCAAAAGGGGAAAGGAGGTAATGGGGCAGTAGAGAGAGGGTAGGGACTCTGGCAGTGTAGGAGGAGAACATCGCAAAGTACACTATATACAGCCGTTTGTAACGCAATATAATGAAATTGTAAGTTAAATAGTAATAAGTGGGGAGGGTAAGAATGCCAGGCTTTTACTTCTAACTCTACACAAGGCCAAAGACTGAAATAACCTTCATATGTTCATTTGAAAACCTACATCAAGAATTCGTTTTTAATTTTCATTTAACTTGAATCTTTTTATTAAGTTTTTAAAATTATGAGTATAGGTGTGTATGTTTTTATGTGTGTGTGTGTGGATATATGTGTGGATGTTTGTGTGTTTGTGTGTGGGTAGATGTGTGTATATATATATGTGTAGATGTGTGTGTTTTTATGTGTATGTATATATGTGTGTGTTTGGGTGTGTTTGTATGTGTATATATGTGTGAGTGTGGGGAGTGGGGGGGTACCAGAACTGGCAGGAAGTGTCACAGTCCCCTCAAGCTGGAGTTACAAGGGATTGTGAGGCATCTGACCTAGGCACTGAGGGCCAAACTCAGGACCTCTGCAAGAGCACCAAGTGCTCTTAACCACTGAGTCAATGTTCCTGCCCCTTACCTGTGGATCCTTTGAAGTCCTGGCTAAAAAAAAAAAAAAAAAAATCCACCATTTTAAATGCCCCCAAAACCTTTTATTACAAACCTCTTTGATTTCATGGGGGAAAAGAAGCAAACTTTATTAATGATGATTAAATTATCATAAGTTAAACTATAAAATATTTGTTTTTCTCAAGGGGTAATAAAGAACATAGGATGGTTACTTTCATGTGTCAGCTCCACCCATTCCTAAGTTATTAAAATGTTATGTTGTGGGTGTGTCTGTGAGTGTGTTTCCAGAAGAGATTAGAGCTTGAACCAGAGATGACTGCTAAGAGCCCCACCCAGTGTGGGTGGGTACCATTTAATACTTTGGATGCCTGAACAGAACAAAAGACGGAAGGGACTGCGTCTACTTTCTTCATGAGCTGGGACGTTTGCTCCTTGTCTACTGACCCTGGCATTCCTGCTCCCATTGTCAGACCTTCAAGCTTGGCCTAGAACTAACCGCCACCAGGCTCCTAGTTGTTAGGTATTCACTCTCAGACACTGGAATTTTGGCTGAATTTAACCGCGACTGGTTCTCCATCTTACAGACAGAAAGTGGTGAGACTTCTCAGGTGGTATATACTTTTGGTTCTGACCTATAAAGAACAGTAATTCAGAGGAGAAAAAAAAAGTGTAAAGAAAATGCCCAAGCTTTAGGAAGCAGTTACAAAGCATAAAAGGGGGCACTATTCAGAATATATAAAGAACACACAGAAACCAATAAGAAAAAGACAAACATCTCGATTTTAAGAAATGAGTAAAGACTTGTAAGAACATCTCACAAAGGAGGACAACCAAATGATCAGTGAGCATGTGAAAAGCTGCTTTTTCTTCCATTTGTTATTAAAAAAAAAAACAAAACTTGTACTATGGTGAGGCAGAGCTTGGTGATGCCAGTAGTCCCAGCATTCCTGGGGCAGAGGCAGGAGGACAGCTGTAAGCTCCACGCCAGCCTTATCTACATGGTGATTTCCAACCATCCTGGGCTACACAAGGAGACACTGGGTGATGTTGGTGTTAGCTGCTGACTTGGATCTGGAATTACTTAAAGACAAGCAAGCTTCAAGGCACGTCTACACCATTCGGCTGGGTTAATTAAAGCGGACAGACCACGCTAAAGCAGAGGTTGCCATTCTCCGGGTTTGAGTCCTGGAGTATACAGACAGGAGAAAGCAAGCTGAGCGCATCACTCCCTGCCTCTTGACTTAGAGGTGCAGTGTGACCAGGCCCCTCTAACTCCTACCATTATGACCTCTCTGCCATGGTAGATTACAACAGGAAACTGGGAGCTACAATAAACCCTTCATTAAATTGTTTTTGTCCGGCTATTTTATCACAGTAACAGGAAAAAAAAAAACTAAAATAAATTTTCTCAAAGATAAACACATATACACACAAACTTGAATAAATAAAGCTATAATGAAATGACACACACTGGCAGAGTCAAATTTTGATAAAATCAACATATGGAATTTAATAAATATATAGATGTCAAGGTTTGACAACAATGCACAACATATAAAGTATGCATCTGCTGCTAGCTGTTTATCCACTCCAGAGAATGTGGGACCTGGGAGAATCGAGCCAATAAATTAGGTGGACTAAAATCTAATGCAATAGCCAACCTTACTAAGAGCATAAGACAATTTATAATCTGATGGTTTAGAAAAGTCACATGAGTAAAGTGTGCAGTCTCAGGGACAAGCTGCATGTGGTAGGCAAGCCACAGATGGCAAAAAACATGTTTTCCATAAACAAATAAAAATACACAGCTGTAATGAATAATCCAAAATAAACTCACTCCTGTCTGCTATACCTAGGAGGTCACAAAAGCACAATCCAAGAACAAGTCCATGTCTTTGAAGAAACTGAGGTCACAAGACTCTTGTCTAGGTTTCTTGGAGTTGTCTCACAAGCACTCAGAATTCTCATGGTGCTCCATTCCTGGACCCTGTTCCAACAGCTAATAAGAGTCCAATTTAGTGTAAAACCTTAGGAAAACTAAATAATATCAAAACTGAATCTACATAAACTTTGTGGTCAGAAAGTCAATTACTGTTTGGGCACCCAATAGAAATACAAATAATTGTTTATCAAAGAGAAGTTGGAGAAACAGCCCAATGGAGAAGAGAACTTGCTCTGTAATCATGAGGGTTTGAATGAACAATCTCCAAACCTTAAATCAAAGACTGGGCATAGCAGCACACATGGAACCAAACCTTCCACTGAAAGGCAGGAACAGGTGGATCCTCAGAGCTTGCTGGCCTACTAGTCTAGAAGAACTGGTGAGCTTCTGGTTCTGAGAGCAATAGAAGAGGACACCGAATGTCCTGCTCTGGTGTCCCTCTGAGCAGTCATGGACACGTGCACCTGCATTCATTCATATGCTATACTCATGTGCTACATAGACAAACACACGCAAACACATTACATAGATATGTTCAGAAAGCATATTTATGATATCCCCAAGCTAGTAAATGGCCCACATGTGTATCTATAGTGAAATAGTGTTAATATGTACATTGGAATTTTAGAGCAATGCAAATAAGCAAACCACAACCAGACACAAGATAGATGTTTCCAGAAAATATAATGTTTATAAGACTGCAAGACACCTTCCCAAAAAATACTTATTGCATAGGAAAAAAGTGAGAAATAAGAGGAAGGGTGGGGAGGAACAGGAGCAGGAGGAGAAGTGGGGGAAGGGGTCAATTAAACCCATGCTAAAGCTTCCACATCCAACCAAGAGTGATAAAGTAACAAGAACGTGGCTGTATGTTCTGCCTTAACTAATGTACCAGGTAAGTTACAATAATTGTTTTCAAGGGAGGATGGGATTGGGAGGGAATGAGGGAGGAGGCTACAGCTGGGATACAGAGTAAGTAAACTGTAATTAATATAAAAAATAAAATAATTAAAAAATACTAATTGTTTTCAAGACACTAGGGCAATGAAGAACACACACATACACACACACAGAGCAAGAAAGAGAAAAGGAGAGACAGAGAGACAGAGACAGAGAAAGCACAGATTATCCTTACTAGGTGAGAGCAGAGCGAGAAGAGAGGGAGAAGAGGAGAGTCACAGAAAGAGAGAGTGAGAGGAGAGAGGGAGAGGAACCAAAATGTCTGGATCATATAGTGAAGAGGGAAGGGAAGTTCAGGGTAGGGGATGTGATATGCCAGCCATGCCCTTTAACAGGAAGGGACTGTCGGATCTGAAACTAAACACACGTCTTTCATGGGGCATTGAATAGAATCTCCAGGAGACTTTTGCCTTGGTAAGTGCATGAAAGTGAATCTTAAGTTGTTCTGGTTCCACGCAATAAATTTTGCAAGCAAGGCATGAAGGTCTCCAAATGTATGCTTGAAGCTTAACTGTGGCTCAAGAGAAAAGCTTCTGGGATCTCATCCCCATTATCTCCCTTAGTTTGCTTCTAATTAACGCACCATGGCTTGCCCACTTTTCTTTAAAATTTCACCTTAGTTAAACAATTGTAGAAGTTCACGTTTTCTTCAGCAGAAGTCTCAACTCTACCAAGGGCTGGTTTCCCATGAGATTCTCACATTCCTTCACCTAGTGAAGCAAAGCACTGGCCCTTCCTTCAAGAAGAATGTTGATAAAGACAGGATCTCCTTCCAGAGCAAATGGCCTATAATACGCTACTGTCTCACCTGAGGCAATAATGGCTGTTATTTTCCCCTATACTGCTTTCGTAAATAGTATATAGTCAGACTGGAGGAGAAGCTACCTCATTATGCGTGGTAAGGAAAAGGGGCCCACAGTGAAAACTGTATGCTAATTACAAAGGTGAAATATGTGCTAGAGTTACAAGAAAGCTTAAAGCTGAACTGATGAGGGCAAGAAGGCTGAGGAAGATAAGAGATAGGGCTTGCAGCTGGGTATGAGACAGCCTGGCCAAGAGACAAGAACGTGAGCTCTGGGAAGCAAGGTCAGTGTTAGCAGTAGCACGCTGGCACTCCTGGAGCCCTAGGAACACAGTCAAGGCACTGCTCTACTTCTGTGTATCCTTGCTTCTAACTCTAATGTAACTAAGTGGGACCAATTTAACAGTGGTAAGGATGGCTTCTAACAAATCTCCTCCTGTTCCACTCTCCCCAGACCACCCCAGAGACAAGCAGCTAGATATGAGGTGACCAGAAAGGACTGCCAATTAAATGTAGTTATGAAAGTGTTAACCCACCACACACACATCCTGATAAAACCATAATCTGATCATGTAAATGGGAGAACAAAGAATGAATAGTCTAATTAACAGCCTGAGAGACACTGTCAAGGTCTATGATGGCAACACTCACCAAGGCTAACGGATAGCAGGCAGTCAAGGTCAGAAACTAACAAGGCACACATCAGAGCGAGACAGAGGGGAACTTTAGCCTCCCTAGCTGGATGGGCAGCTGGCAAATGGAGCAGGAACATCTCCTTCTACTTAATGTTTGTATTCGCTTTCTGTTCTCTGTGATGTCTGTGCTTTTACTCTTCATCAGAGTAAGATAACAAACTTGAAAGGCCCTGCCTTGGGTTGAATTTTGATGGCAAATGAGTATCTAACACCATATGTCACTGGGATCACATGCGTCCCGGAGGACAAAGGTCTGTCAGTCTGTGACGTGACCTGTTATTTATACAGGCAACATCTGGCCCTCCACATATTATCTTAAATGATTAGAACTCAAAGAACTAGACAAGACAGATGGATGGACAGACAAATGTTAACACTTTGCATCCTGACATTCTAGTCATAATGTGCTGAGTTCTGATTACAGTTTCTGATTTGATACCAGCCCCTTTGAAAATGTGGGCTACATTTTTAGCTAGAAAATAGAATAAATTCCCAGATCCTGCTGAGTTTTTGATGGTTAGAATCATTTGAGGAGACATTTCTAAACACCATAGTTTAGCTTCTGTCTGTATTGATGAACTCTGAATCTCACACAGAAAACCCCACTGACTATTCTAAAAGTCCCTGGGCAAGTCTAGGAGCAGCCATATTACAACAGAGCACAGAGAGAGTTTGGATTTGAGGCTCTCAAAATCTGACTGAAATTTGTTTTTCAACCTTGTTTTCCTGGAAGAAAAATAAAACCAAGGAAAGAAATCAACTAAGAAAGAAGAGAAACATTTCCACCAAAAAGAAATTCAAATGTAGAAGAGAGGATAGACAAAGAGTGAAAAAAAAAAGATAGAGAGATTCGGAGGAACAGGGTAGAAAGCTACAAAAGAAAAATGAGATGCATCCAAAGTTGTGGCTTATAAAGGAAGAGGTTAGGGGAAAAAAAAAACAAAACTAATACAGTCCTTCACAACATGCTGCAACCCTTTAATACAACCCTCATGATGTGGTGACTCCCCCAATAATAAAATTATTTTGTTGATACTTCATAAATGTAATTTAGCTACTGTTATGGCCCCCAAAGTAAGTTGAGACCCACAGGTTGAGAAGTAAGGATCTAATGGCTAGGAGAACACAATAGCAACTGGGAAAGAATGAGGTACAATCTGAGAAAACAGAAGTGAAAATTCTTCAAGGGGTCCAGGCTCCTGCATTTGTGAAGAGGACCTTCTCTACCTGCAAACACATAATTCCTGGTCAAAGTAGATTGTGAACAAGAATCGGAAGCTGCCAAATAAAATTTAAATATGAATGGGGGGGGGACTGTATAATCCGAGAATTTTAAGATGAGTTTCAGAGTGACCAGAGCCCTGGAAGCACGCACATGCCAGCACAAGGGTGGAATTAGGGTTGAAAGGGTGTCAAAGCAAAGATGGCACACATGAAAATGGAGCCAGGCAAGGAAGGAATCTTGAGTTAAGTGGTCAGGGAATATGTTGTGAAAGGATCATCGAGGTGGAGGTGTTTGACTTAGACAATATGTACCGACAAGCGTATGGGTTGGGGGATCCAGAACACATCTCTGTCACATTAACTTGTAGACTGTGAAGACTAGTCTCAAGAACGAAAGGAAACGATGCTGAGCCAAGGACAATAGAGAAGGGCAGGGGCCAGCTTAGGAAGGCATGTGACAGTTAGCATCTTGACTGAGCACCCCTGAAGGAGGAATTTGAAAAGTGGGGAAGCAGGATTGTGGGTGTCAGGCAGTGGTAGAGAGCTTACCTCGGAAGAGTGTTCCTGGTTTCAATCCCACAGAGAAAAAGGAGGGAAAGGACATTGCTACAGAACCAGCACAGGAGAAAACATGACTTCAAACACAGGCCCTTAAAGAATGCAGGTGTCAGAATAATCAAAAAGAAGTCCGAGTCTTAAATCTATGAAGAATGATCTTACATCGGTGGCCGAGGGAAATTTGCCTCCCAGCAGGTTTCTAGACAGGCACTTTGTATTAAATTCGGGGAAATATAAACATTTTGGCCACAGTTTAAAGGTCGGAAAGAACTGGCGTATGGTTAAATGAAAACGTCTGGGAACAGGAGTTGACCAAGAAAAACTGAAATTCCTTCTCTTTCCGCCTTTTCCGGAACAACCCACTTAAGGGTGCACATTATTCTCCATTCTAACACTTTTAGTAACTTAGAACTCTGCCTTTTGGAATGCAATCTTCCCTGCTCCAGATGGACTCTGACAAAATCTGCCTGTTTGTGGCCTCTGTGTTTATGGGGTTCAAGATCTTAGCCATACATCCAGACACATGTCCCAAGAGACCCAACAGGAACAAAACTAACACTCAGATTATTCACTAGATTTCTTTGTTCATCGAAACTTAACTGAAACCAAGAAAAAGAATTTAGAGGAATGCTATGTGCTGTTCCTCTTCAAGCCCTCAACCTCTTCCATGTTGAAGCCCAACCTCACTCTGTTGCCTCACAACAGATGGCCTTGTTATCAGCCTAACTCAAGTAGACATTTAAAAGTAGCCCTTGGGCTGAGGCAGTTATAATAGGAGTGTCGTTTTCTTCTGAATAAATGTGGGTAGGATTTTATGAAAGATTCGAATGTTATGCGATGCAGAACACCCTGAAGAAATGATAATGCTGCCACCATGACACATGATAAAAAGCGAACACAGAACAGGGAGGGGTTACCAGGACTCCTTCAGTGTTACAAACATTTGTGTGGTACATATGAGGTTGAAAGCGCTGGGCTGGGAGTCAGTGGTACACACATGGAATGGAAGGGGGAGCTTTGCCAAGTACCCCACTGTGTCTTGCCAAGCACCAGCAGCTGGAACAGTGGCACATTACACACAGTAGAACACAAGCCTTGGCTCCAAATCCCTGGCGTAAGCTTATCAGAGGCTGTGAAGAAAACACCTAGACGTACAGTCCACAACTACAGTAGTGTCACCATTGTCTCTATTACCTTCCTACCCCAAAATTTTCAGGAATGCTTAATGCACTCTCTTCCAGTTTCTAAGCCCCAAAATTCTGGCCTCTCTTCCTTCCTCGTGCTTCCTCCTCAGTCTTCATTTCCCTCCATGACCTGATCTTTTGCTCTTGAACTGACCCATGGATTGTGACTTGAGGAATGAAAATCAGCCCATCGAATCTATTCTTCCCACATCTCCATCTTTCTTCCTGACCTGATATCACAATCTAAGCTCCTTTCTAAAAATGCCAAAATGCTTCAGAAAGTGATAGATGACGCAAGGCTAAATGAGCAGAGGCAGAGTTCTTTTCAGGGGAGACCACAAGGAAAGCTAAGCACTCTGGTGCAGTATTTTCAAGTATATGCTGTAGGTGAAAGGACCTGTCTTCCACGTCTTCACATAGTCAATTCCTTCGGGTCCAATGAGGCTTTTATGTTTCGTTTAGTCCTGTATTGTCTTGTCTCCTTTAAGAAAATTCCTATTATCATTCCTGTGGATTATAGAAGGAAACTAAGTTTTAGTGGGTAACTATTGTACCTTAAAGAAATGAAGACAGAACTCGAACTTGGGTTTGCCTGACTTGAGAATCCTAAGCATTTTCATGCATTCTTTAATACATGAAAACTACACTTTGCCTATATAGAAGCTCCAAAAGTTTCAATTTAAAAATATATATATATTTATTTTGTTTTAATTATTTATGTGTATAAGTAGTATGTTCACATGAGTATGGCTCCCCAGTATGCCAAAGGTGTCCGATATTCTAACCCTGGAGTTACAAGCAGCTGTGAGTGGTACAGCGAGCATGTGGTAGAAACCACATTCAGGTCCTGTACAAGGGCAGTAATGTTCTTAACCACTGAGCCACCTCTCTATCCTCACATGTTTTCTAGCGAATATTTTCTCATGAATAATATCAGGAGTTTTAAAAGGCTTTAGGATGTTTACAAACACACATAGACCCATAAAAATGACAACATATTGTCACCCATCCTGAAGAATCTGGTTATTTAACTTATAATGTGTAAAAGAGATCTATACCTACACGTGTCCCTAAACTTCCAAATTAATTTTTCCAAATTGTTTTTCTTACTTCTGTGATGTAGATGACCCCCACCCCTCCCTCCAGCCAAGGCCACATGTTGTGACATCAGTGTAGAATTCACTGCTTTTCATACAATTTGCTCACATAGATCTGGTAAGCCTTGGAGATATTCCTTGCTACTGCAACTCTTATTCACATGACTGCTGTCACAACTGTGCTGGAGAGTCATCATTTTAGACCTAAAGCTTCACTTGAGCATCTTAGCTCCATTCCCACTGTAAGCTTCCCTGCTGCAATCGGTTAAGTTAACTTTACATAAACATGTCATTGGATCCTTGCTGTATTTAAAGTCAAGTCTATACACTTTCATCAATATATAACTTCTGGGGAGGGAAGAAAGGTTGGTTGGAAAGTGGCTGTGTCACAATATTCCTCAATACTTAGGATACCAGCACTGAGAAGATGGAGGCAGGTGGATGGCTGGGACTGGATGGCTAGGCAAGTCCACCCAGCACTCTCCATGGCTTGATGAGCGTCTCTGCCCCTGTCTTAACTCCGAATAAACTCTGAACTGAAGCAATGCCAGTTTCTTTGTTTTATAAATGTAGCCGAGATGCTAACATGGGGAAAAGATTAGATGAAGATGCATGGTACCTCCCTATATATAATAGCCATTTCATATTACCATAGAGTTATCTCAAAACAACACTTTAAAAACTGTGTGGGCGAGAGCTGAAGAGATAGCTCAGCTATTACGAATGCTTGCTGCTCTTCCAGGAGACTTATTTCCAGTTCTATCACCCATACTTGGGGGTGGCTCATAAACATCTGTAACTCAGGCTCCATGAGATCCAGTACTCTTTTCTGGTATTCACACACATCTGGTGCACACACATGCTTAAAAAAATACGCATTTTGCAAAGTTTCTCTTTAATTCATTTTTATTACTGTCATTTGTTACAATTTATTCACTTTGTATCACAGCTGTGGCCCCCTCCCTCATCTCCTCCCAGTCCCACCCTCCCTCCCACTTCTCTGCCTATGCCCCTCCCTTAGTCCACTAATAAGGGAGGTCCTCCTCCCCTTCTATCTGACCCTAGTCTATCAGGTCTCATCAGAACTATCTGCATTGTCTTCCTCTGTGGCCTGGCAAGGCTGCACCCCCACATCCACCCCAGAGGAAGGTGATCACTGAGAGCCTGTCACTGAGTTCATGTCAGAGACAGTCCCTGCTCCCCTTACTAGGGCACCCACGTGGAGGCTGAGCTGCCTATGGGGTCTCGGCAATTTCCATGCATGGTCCTTGGTTGGAATGTCTGTCTCTGCAGAACCCCTGGGCCCAGATATTTTTTTATTTTTTATTTTTGGTTCGGTTGGTTTCCTTGTGGATCTCCTGTCCCCTCCAGGACTTTCTTTCTCCCCCTCCTTTCATAAAATTCCCTGCACTCTGCCCAAAATTTGGCTATGAGTCTCAGCCTCTGCTTTGATACCTTGATCAGTAGAGTCGTTCAGAGGCTGTCTGTGGTAGGCTCCTGTCCTGTTCCTTGTCTTCTCCTGCTTCCGATGTCTATTATGAAGTTTTATCTCTTGCATGGGCAAGGAGTGAAGAGATAGACAGCTTCTTGTATAAAAGTGCTTGCAATGCAAATATAAGGGCCAGAGTTCTGGTCCTCAGCCTCCACAAAAAAGCTGGGTGGATGGTAGGCATAATAACCCACCAATAATCCCAGAGCTTAGGAGGCCAAGACTAGGCCAGGCTGCATGTGAGCGCAGTGGGAGACTCAGTATCAGGAAAAAACACAGAGAGCTACTGAGTAAGCCACTCACTTTTAGCCTCTGGCCTCCACGTGTACAGCACGCACTCACATCTCCTTTACACTCGTCTACACATGTGGGAACATGCTTAAGTGCATGTGTGTGCACGCACCTACACATACAAAAATGAAGATCTCTTTAATCACAGAAGATGCAATATAATATAGAACAATAGAAGGGCTACTATTGATAACACTTTAAGAGCTCACAGCCATCATAGGAAGAAGGCTTAGATTGGTACCATGGCCAACCTTAAGAAGATCAAAGCAGGAAGAGCATGATTGTAGGCCAGTCATGAAAAGGCCCTGTCTCAAAAGAAGAAAATTGGCAAAAATTGTTTTGGCACAATCCCACGATGTTGTAATAGGCTTTATTGTACGGCCCCTGAGATGATTCAGCCAATAAATACTTGCTGCCCACCTTGATGCCCTGAGTTTAATCTCTAGAATCCATGAGGTGAAAGAAGAAGAAAATGGACTCCCAAATGTTGTCCTCTGACCTCCACACATGTGCCATGGCAGGGGCAAACCCACACGCAGGCACACAAGTAAGTAAATAAATATCATAAAAGTATGAAAGCTGCCTCATACACATGACTTAAAAAAAAAAACTTAGAGCAGTGCAGTAGCAAAAAAAGAAAGTTGTGAAATAGATACATCTATTCACATCTCAACTCTGTAAAACACGTGAATATAATGAGAAAGAAACCATGAAGGACAAATCTATTAAGAACAGTTACTTTTAGGGACTGTCAGGGGGAGATCAGGTGGCCAGGGTGTGGGAATTACAGCCCTTCACTTTATGCTACATGTTTCTTTCTTCATCTTTTGAGACGGGTTCGCCCCTCTCTCAAATTTGCTGTGTAATCAAGGATGACGCTGAGCTCCCGGCCCTTCTGCTTCACCTCCAGAGGGCTGGGGTGATGGCCTGTGCCACCTCACGTGGTGCTGGAATCAAACCCAGGGCTCCCTGCCTGCTAGGTAAGTACTCTGCCTACGACGCTACATCCCTGACCCTACATAACATACCCCTGCACTGTTTGGCATGTATTCCTTTTAATCATTAAAATTCATGGGAGGATGGCGAACCAGAAACTGAGAGGGGGAAATAAATAAAAGAAAAGATATATGGTAAAAGGTCCATTGACATCCCCACAGGTAAGACCTGTTTTTAAGACTTGTTGTGCTAGACATGATTTACTTTTTAACACATGTAGCTGTGATGTAGGAAGTCTACCCCAAAACACTAAACCTTAGGATGCCAGGTTATTAAGAACTGTTCTGATGGTGTGGTAATGACAATGCAGAGTCATTCCTTCTTTCAGAAGAGAGAGTTATATGAATTATCAAAATATTCGTATTTAAGCCAGGCGTGGTTGCACGTGCCTTTAATCCCAGCACTCTGGAGGCAGAGGCAGGAGCGTCTCTGTGAGTTCAAAGCCAGCCTGGTATACGAGTGAGTTTCAGAACAGCCAAGGCTACACAGAGAAACCCTGTCTCAAAAAAAAATAAACAAAAAAAATGTTCAAATTAATTAACAGATAACCATAGATTCTGTCCTACCTCCTTATTCCCTGAACCAATTAATTCAAAACTGAAACACTTCCTACAGAACACTGTGCTGCCCTCCTGTGGCGGCTTCGGTGCATGGCAGCAAGAATCATCTACACTGTTGAATAGACGGCATAGGTATGTCTCTCAGTAAACTTGCTGTGTCTCTCATCGAAGCTGGAGAAAAGATGAGGCTTGTTGACTGTATATGAGGACACACTAGCCTTACCTTCCGGAAGGGATCTGAAGTTCTGCGGTGTAGATCTGTCTTTCCTTCCACACTGATAACTGCACAGTTGAGACATTCTTGCTATTCAGATATTTACATTCACTGAAGTATCTGAAAGAGACACATTGAGAGATATAAAAAATTCCTTAAGTGCAAACACTTAATTTTACAGGGACATTAAGAAAAAGTAGCTGGGGTGTAATCCCAGCAGAGGCAGAGGCAGGTGGATCTCTGTGAGGCTGAGGCCAGCCTGGTCTATGAAGAGAGTCCAGGTCAGCCAAGGCTACACAGAGAAACCCTGTCTCAAAAAAAAAAAAAAAAAAAAAAAAATAGAAAAGAAAAGAAAAAGTATACCTTCATTTCATTCTACTCCAAGAAATTATTGCATACATTCAAACTCCTCACACATATGACATATTGTCTCCTCAATTATTAAATTCTGATGAAAGCAGAGAAATGGTTTGCTCTTACTCAGTTTTAGATTACAATGTAAAAATGACTTTTCTCCTGGTTTTTCCAACTTAGCTGTGCTTTCTGCGCCACCTACAGGAAATGTGTAGAACTTTTCATTATGCAAAAACAAGTGTGTGGCTCATGCAGACAAACTGAACAAGCTCATCGCTGAGTTGCTAAAACAATTTCATCTCGTTATGAGGGTTCTCATATAATCCCTCTGGAGACTAACTCTGAATCTTACTTAAATGAAGTCAGATCTTGTCCTAGTTAGGGACACTATTGCTGTGATGAAACCCCATGCCCAGAGCAACGTGGGAGAAAAGGGTTTATTTAGCTGACACTTCCACATCACATTTCATCATCAAAGGAAGTCAGGAGAGGAACTCAAGAACGGCAGGAATCTGGAGGCAGGACATGATGCAGAGCCCGTGCAGGAGGGGTGCTTGCTCTCTTTCCCACTGCTACTAACTGATCTCGATTCCCATGGTACTGGAATCTCCAAAATGACAGAGTCCAGGCTGCGCTTTCACCAATAACTTCTCCTGAGCTCTCTTCAGGGCCCAGCCCTGCCGCACAGCTGACCAAGCCTCCGCTGCTTTCTATGACCCCTTCATGCCTTAAAAACTAGTCCCATAATCTCACCCGAAACAAGGTCAGGTCTGTCACAGATGTCAGCTGAAATGTAACGAAATGCTTATGGTTGCAGTCACTTACTATTTTACTTTATTGGATTGTGAGATATCCTACAACTAGATTCTCTTTTCTCTCTAAAACAAAGCCTATGTTCATAATTAAATAAAACACTCGTATTATGAGAAGATAATTTTTAAAAGGAAAATCTGACTGTCCCTTGTTTTCCCTATAAACAACAAAGGTTTTATGGCTGACAAAAACATCCTAAAATATTAATCACAAAAGTTTCTGAGCCAAAATTACCCCCAAAATGTGAAAAGACGAATTGAACTTTTCAGCGGATGTTTCTGAGCCTCATCATATCTATGTAGCAAAGTGTATTAAAGTGATGGCTAAAGGCTTTCTGGGAGTAAACATCCTTAAATGATCCTTCAGTTCATTTCTTACATCTAATTATTATTTGTTAAAACAATTAAGTTAGAAATACATTTTAGGTGTACTTGTTGATGGCAGTAGTCTTGGTTTGTGTGTGTGTGTGTGTGTGTGTGTGTTGAAACAGGTTGGTCTGGAACTCATAGCAATTCTCCTGCTTCAGTCTTGTAGGTGCTGAGATTACAAGCATCACCCACCATGCCTTGCTCCATAAACACAGTGTTCTAAAAATGAGAACCACACTTTCTGAGCCTTATCTTTCTAAAACATGCCACTTTCTTAATAATTCACACTCAAAAGCGATACCCTGGAAGCCAATGGCATCATAAATTTGAAAGTCATCTTTAGAACACATCTTCTTTTTCCTCATCTAATCCATCATCTAGTCCACTGGCTTAACTCTTAAATGACTCTCAGAATTGCTTACCCTTGTTCCTCTCTACTGTAGTCCCAATTCAGGTTGTCAATACTTTTGACAGAATACACAGAAAATGGCGAAAGCTAACAGAGGACCAGTGACTTCAAACGCAGCAAACGAGTGCTCCGGAGCACACACTAGAGGGGCAGATGTGGAAACCTGCTCCACCCCAGAACCCAGGGCACGGGGAGCTTGGAAATGTTGGTTACGGTGGAGAGCAGAAATGATGTGTGGGATGAAGTGCGTAAGATTAATCGAGAGATTTCAGACAGAACCTATTACCTTCACCTTTGCCCAAGCTCTGTCTCAGTAGATCTAATGACTGCCATTGACCCTATCCCAAACCTGGGTTAAAAAAAAAAAATCAGAAAAAAAAAAAAAAAAAGGAAAGTAGAGGGAAGGGAGAGGGGAAGGAACGCTTCTATTTTTCTTTATGAAAGCTAACATAATTTTTTAAATCAGGTACCTTATGACCTTATGTGGAAGCGAGAACTCTGACATTTAAGAGACCTAAATGAAGACAATCAGCTCCCCAACCCCGTATCCCAGGATAACTGTTGCCAGTGCAATAACGGCCCTAGACAAAAACCCACTCCACTTTTGCCTTATCTCTTTCCTAAACGCAAATGAACAAACAAGAAGCACAAAATATCTGATGGGCAAAAGCAAAACTGCAATATTGAAAAAAAAAAGTCAAAGTAAGCAAAAAAAAAAAAAAAAACAGGTAATTCAGCGACAAAAAAAAAAAAGATAGGTTGGGAGGGAAGGGAGGAAAGAGTTTTACTTAAACTCTTCTTGGAAATATTTGAGAAGAATTGTTCGAATGTACCAAACAAAATAAGAACAAGATGTTATTAAGAGTAAATATAAAAGCAAGGGCGGTGGTATACAATTTTAATCCCAGCACTCTGGGAGGCGAAGACAGATCTCTGTGTTAGAAGCCAGTCTAATCTACAGAGTTCCAGGACAGCCAGGACTACACAAAGAAACACTGCCTTTGAGAACAAAACAAAACAAAAGGAAGTAAAAATAAGAAAGTAAACGTATCCTTGGAAATCATTAAAACTTAAAAAATTAGACTAAAAATAGGCATAAGAGAAAGGGAGGCACAGCTAGGTCACTGAATGACCCATTATGATAGAGACCGGGGAATATAGGACGGTGGTTATATACAATGGGAAAAGAAATTTCTCTAGCTAGACTATTCCTTCAGTTGAAAGTTGATAGAATGAAAGACAGTATGGTATGTCTGGTGTTGCCCTTCCTGCTCGGGTGGAAAGTATTCTGGGACTCAGGAACATAAGAAAACTCACAGCTCTGAGGTGGGACGGTGTCCCAAGGGAAGGGCATCCTGAGACATGTGAGCCCAGGAACCACACCGCTCTGAGAGGGAGCCTCCTCGGCAGAGGCATTGCAGACCCCACTGGAGGGTCTCCCCACAGAGCTGAGTTGCTCAGGAGCCTCGGCCCAGCTCCACTTTGCTGCTCCTTTTCATTCCTTTCCTCCTTCTCCCTCCCCCTCTCTTCTTCTGAGAGAGTTACAGAGGGCAGAAAATCTCATAAAACAGATTTATTGGGAGGATCCAGGGTGGGTGTCGGAGGGATGAACCCAGGACTACTGTCTCCACAGGAGAGGACAGTAGAGAACCAAGCAGATACAGTCTTTATATAGGATTTCTTAGGGGGTGGAGCTTTCTGAGAGATTTCCAGAGTAAGGATTGGTGGGATTTCGAGTCCCTGATCCTGAGAGAGCTCAGGGAATGGTGGGTTTTCCTGCTCAGGGATTGGTGGGATTTCCTGCTCAGGGATTGGTGGGTTTTTGCTCAGACTTTTCACCTAAAATTAGCATAACCTGTGAAGGATCCTATCGAGGGGAGATGGAGATGGGCTTTGTGACAGTTACAGAGGCTGGAAATGCCATTATGATAGTTAGAGAAGTGTGGGGGAAGGGCCTGTTGACTCATGCCTCAAGAGGTTTACACAGACCTGAACTCTGAGCTAAACACAACTTCCCTCAGATAAACTGGGAACGACTGAGGGGCCAGATTCCTGGTCCTCATCCTGATCCCGATCCCTGGATGGCACTGCCCAACCCTGTAAAGCTCCCTGCCCTGGCGGGGAATGGCTAGTTTATTCATTGTTGCCACAGGCATGGAGATCACAGACTAGTTCCAGTCTGACAATGATCCTTCCCAAAAGTCCTTGTCAGCAGCAGCCTTAACGGAGGCCTCCGAGGGGTCTCAGAACCCAGCTGTGGAGATTCAGCCTCAGCCACTCTGGAGTCCTGAGGTGTTGCTGTGTGGAGGTGTAGTGAGGCCAGCAGCACGGCCTGAAGATCTAAGCACCCGTTCTCGGGGACCACAGGGACGTGGCACCCAGAGGAGCTGAAAAGCTGAAGAGGGGTGCCCTGGGCAAAACTTGAAGCAGCCCAGCCTCTGCTGGAGCCACACAGGCAGGGCCCTGGAAAGTATAGTGTTTACATGGTTTGAGTCTGGCACAATGAGTAAAAGGGAAAGAATGGCTGAGCACATTCATACAAAATGTAAAAAACAGTAAATGTGAAAAATAAAAATGATTTGCTAGTGTACCGGAAAAAGTAAATTCCCTGAAAAGGAACAAGCACAGATTACCATCAGAACTGTAAGAAGTACTTGGTTACAGATAACTAAAAAGTAGAATAGTTTCAAAATTCTGAGCGATGATGATTTTCACTTCATTGAACAAAGCTGTTCACGAAATACAAAAATAGAAACGTATGTTTTCAGATACATAAACAGTGAGGAAGTTCAGCCCAAATTTTTAAGTTTATCCATAAATTTCTTTAATTGTGTTTAATTAAAGAGCTGCAATTTTAAATACCGTAATTGTTTGGAATAAGTCTGAATTTCTTTTATTTTAACGGAGGTATCACAGCTTGACCCCGTGTTTTCCTCACCCACAACCGCTGGAAGCTAACTCCTTACACTGTCGAGGTGCATTTGCCCACTGCTATTTTTTTAGATCTATCTATTTTTATTTTATTTACTTTTAAACAATAGAATAACTTGCAAAACCCAAAAACAATAGCCAGGCCTGAACCCTACACCACCTAATGAACGAACATATACACAGTTAGAACTGGCATTCAAATCGCAAACTATGAAGTTCCGCATTAAAATTTACGTTTTCAGTATTAAACATATTTTATGTGTGTATTCACCACCATTTATATGACCACTGGTGAGTGTCCACATGCTGAGGCCAGAAGAGCCGGGTGGGTCCCCTGGAACGGAAGTTACGCAGTTTTGGAATTCACCCCGTGTGCTGAGAATCAAACCTGGTCCTCCGGAAGACTGCAGTGTTCTTACCAGCTGAGCCATACCTCGGCCCCTGTCCATTACTCTGAAATAAAGTGCAGCCATGGCTCATGCTTTTCGTGGGTATTTATTTTTGCTATTCTAGTATCCTTATAAGTTCAACTTATTAAATATTATAAATATATTATAATTTTCTAGTTGTTTCCCAAGATCGCAAAGACAGCCACAATTTTCAATTTAAGACATAATTTTTCAAAATATTTAAATAAATGTGAAGCACACTGTAAGAATATTTTTGAAATTCCGTTCCTGAAGATGGGTTATGTGCATGGAACATCACCTAGGTATTTTTTTTTTTTAAAGCCATACCTTCCGAGAGATATACATGCTGTATTTGTATTTATCATAATCATTGACATAAGGAAGGGGAGAAAATCTGATCTCAGAAAGCACAACGCCCTAAATTACTTTCTAAAACATAGCTTTTATGAGAACGTGAAAGTTTGGAAAAGTTGAAATTAATCAGATTAAATATCATATGAGCGCACCTGATAATGAAAACCCAAACTTCTCGGCAAAGGTGCTTTGTATACCTGTATGCATTGATGAGTGACAGCAGTAACATACTATGAGCAGTAGGGGGAGCGAGCGGCAAAGCCAGCCAGTCCACAAGCCTTCACAGCGCTGTCCCAGCCCCTAACCATGCTCGGATTTAACCACTCGGGGTAACTCCAGCATGGAGAAACCATTCTGTGGGAAATAGTAGGTTTCTACATTCTCAGTAGTATAAAGATGCCACTCTATCGATTGGCGCCCGTTCTTGCCAAACATCACCTGAAGGTAAATGTGCTTGGGAAAAGATCGCATGTCCGTTTATTTTAAATACTTAGAAAACACTATTTTCAAGTGTTTCAGCATCTCTATAGCTCCTTTTATAGTGGGTGCGAGGAGGAGGGGTGTAGGACAACTCTGCGCTCCTGCAGCCCTGTGAGGAGAGCCCTGTTCTGGGTCGTCTACCACAGATGAGGCAATGCTCTTTCCTGTTGGTGCCGGTTTTCTGACATCTTCGTGTACAGCACTTCCCTGGTATTTTACTTGCTTCTTGCTTTTCTCTTAAATATATTTTCACTAACAAACCCTCAAGCCAGATTAGCCAAAAGGCAGAGAGAGGAGATCCAAATTAACAAAATTAGAGATGAAAAGGGGGAGATAACAACAGACACCAAGGAAATCCTAAGAATCAGGACGTACTTTAGACACCTCTCACCACCAAATTAGAAAATCTAAAGAAATGGGTGATTTTCTAGACACATAGCACCTAATAAAGTTAAATCAAGATCAGATAAGCAACCTAAACAGACCTAGTGAAATGGAAGCTGTAATATAAATGTCTTCCAACCCAAAAAAGCCAAGGGCCAGATGGTTTTAGCACAGAATTCTGGACTTACAAAGAAGGGTTAATAACAATACTCCCTAAATTATTCCACAAACTAGGAACAGAAGGAACAGGTCCCAATTAGAAGACACCCAAATTACCCTGATGCCAAAGCCACATAAAGATCTAACAAAGAAAGGAATTGTGGACCAATTTCCCTTATGAACAAAGCTGTAAATAATCTTAATAAAAGACCTTCAAACTGAATTCAAGACCACACCGAAAAGGTCATCCACAATGATCAGATAGGCTTCATCCCAGAGATACAGGGATGGTTCAACATATATCAGCTGATAAATGTAACCCACCATATGCTCCCTTGGTCACCAGGGAGTGGATCTCCTTGACAGGTGGAAGAAGTGTGTCACTGGAAGGTGGGCTTTGAGGTTTTCAAAAGCCCACACCCAGCTGCTTGGTTTTCTTCTCTATCTCGACTACTTCCCCAACTCTATCTGCCCACTTGCTGCCACGTTCCTTGCTGCCATGATCCCTGCCATGATAATAATGAACTTAGTCTCTGAAGCTGTAAACAAGCCCCAAATTGAGTCCCTTTCCTTTGTAAGGCTTGCCATGACCATGAGGTTTCTTCATGGCAATAGAACAGTGACTAAGACAGTATCAAAAGACAGAAAGATCTCCCATGCTCATAGATCAGTAAGCTTAATATAGAAAAATGGCCACCTTACCAAAGGCAATATACAAATTTAATTCAATCCCCATCAAAATCCCAATTAGAATTCTCCTACCTCAAGATCCAGCTATACCATTCAATCATATCCATTCCTGTTATGTTCTTATTCATTGATCAACCATATTCATTGATGTTATATTCATATAGCCAGCAACTGGAAACAACCTAGACACCCATCAACAGATAAAGAAAATGTGGCACATTTTCACAATGGACTTCTACTCAGCCATCAAAAAATATATATATATATCGTGAAATTTGCAGATAAACGCAGTACAGGTGTGGAAATCTACCCATGAGTGGTTTCTACTCCCCCATTGAGACTCCATTGCAGAGAACTAGTATTTTGTGAGTAGTTACCAGCTGAAGTTAGTTTCTAGGGATGTGCGCTTGTGCCCATTTCTCCTCTCAGATCTAGAACTCCAGCTGGCCGGAACAGGGAAGGCCCTGTAAATGCTGCCTCAGTCTCTGAGTTCATATGTGCGCTGTTCTCAATGTGTTTGGGAGGCCTTGTTTCCTGGGTCTCCTCCATCCTCCCCACCCCCGACTCTTAAACTCTGTCCACCTCCTCTTCTTCAGGGTTCCCTGTGCCCTGAGGGGAGAATTTGAAGGAGACATCTCATTCAGGAGCGAATGTTCAAAGAGCTGTTACTCTGTGCACATTGCCTGGCTCTGGTTCTTTTTTCCCTCCCACCTATGACAGGAAGGAGGCAGCTTCTCTGATAATGGCTGAGCTAGACACTAATCAATGAGTATAGTAGAATGTCACGAGGAGACATTTTATTGTTATATTCCTTTAGCTGAACAGAATAATTTGGTTTTTCCTATGGCACTGACACATTTAGTCTCAGGTTCCTGGCCACCAAGGCCATGTCAGGGATGGCTTCCATCTCATGGAGTGGGCCTTAAATCCCATCAGATATCAGTTGGTTACGTCTGCAAACATCGTGACACCATACTAGCATGATCGCAGGCCACTCATCATTGTAGACTGTAGAGTTTGTGCTGAGTTGGTGTTCATGTTTCTGCTTTGGTAGCATGCAGAGCAGTACCTTCCAGTACCATGAACACTAGCCCATAGGTGTGAAGGCTCTAGGTAAGGAAGAGTGAAAATCCTTCATGTTCAATGAATTCCGTAGATGTTGTCTTTAGCAACATCTGTGATGTTTGTGACAAGCAACCAGTTGGCAATCGTCTGGGCTGTTCAGGGTTTCCCATGAGACTCCTTTGGACTAACAGCTCAATTTAGATGTAAGAAATTTCCAGTACTTCATTTAGTTATGCGCAATGTCCAGTTGAGGCTGCACCTCCCCCATTATTTGACAATTTTATTTAGATCATCTTCTTACATGAATATATTTTAGGAAGCTTCTGCTGTATTTATTGTATTTATTTGTTTCCATAGAACCCTTCAATGGCCCCTTAGTTATAGCTGTCGCTTGTCTTCCTTCCCTTACCCACCAACCCCCTCCTCTTCCATGTTTGGTCCTCCCAGTTGCAGAGCTTGCCTCATCCGTCCACAACTATCTATTTCATTTTCCCTTTCTTGAGCAACACAAAGTTCTCTGCTAATACCTTACCTTACACTTAACCTCTGTGCTTATCAGTGACTTAACAGCTGATATCCACTATACCAAATTTGTCTTGTTTGCGGTTTTAGTGGAATTAGGTTTCTCTCCATTTAAGGTTATGTTGGCTATGAATTTACTATAAACTGCCTTTATCATGTTTAGGCATGTTCCTTGTATCCCTAACAGCTCCAGTTATGAAGTACCTAACTTTTTAAAGAAAGGAGTTAGATTCTGTCAAAGGCTTTTTCTGCATCTAATGAGATGATCATGTGGTTTTTGCCTTTCAGTCTGTTCATATGATGGATTTCATTTCTCAGATTTTGTATGTTGAATGACCCCTTCATCTCTAGGATGATACCTATTTGATCATGGTGGATGATCTTTTTGATGTGTTCTTGCATTCAGTTCACAAGTGTCTTACTGAGAATTTTTACATATTTGTTCGTAAGGAATACTGGTCCAAAACTCTCTTTATGTGGCTTGGGTATTGTGGTAACTGTAGCTTCATAAAATGGATTGGGCAATGTTCCTCCTGTTCCTGTTTTGTGGAATAATTTGAAAAATGTCTTTAACTCTTATTTGAACGTCCAGTAGAATTCTGTGCTAAAAGCATTTGGCCCTGGGCTTTTTTTTTTTTTTTTTTTTTAGGTTAAAAGGCTATTATTTACTGCTTCTATTTCATTAGGGGTTATAGCTCTGTCCAAATTGTCTGATCTTGATCTAACTTTGGTAAGTGGTACCTATTGAGGCAATTATCCATTTCTCTTAGATTTTCCAATCCAATTTGGTAAAGTAAAGGGTTTTTGGGTTTTTTGTTTGTTTTGTTTTTTTAACTTGTCCTTGTAATTCTCAGGATTCCTGAAAGTTGTGTCCTCATTTCTATTTCTATTTTTGTTAATTTGGATCTTATATCTCAACCTTAAGGCTTGATAAATCTTTTTTTCTCAAAGAACCAACTCTTGTTCTTTTGAGATTTTTCCTTCCTTTTGTGCTAGAGCTTTCAGATGTGCTGTTAAGTTGCTAAACTCTCTTCAGTTTGGGTGTTTGTTTGATGTAGGGAACTAAAGAACTTGCTTCTTAGAATGACAATCGTCATATCCCATGAATTTGGGTATGTTGTTTTCATTTTCATTGAATTCTAGATAGTCTTTAATTTCTTTCTTAATTTTTGTCTTGGACCCTTTTTCATCCATAGACAGTTATTAAGTTTTCATGGGTTTGTAAACTTTCCATTGTTTCTGTTGTTTTTGATATCCAGCTTTAATCTGTGGTGGACTTCCCTATATCTTCTGATTCATTTTGGTTTGAAGTCTATTTTGTCAGATATTAAAGATGCTATACCACCTCGCTTCATGGGTCCATTTGCTTCAAAAATCTTTTCCTGTTCTTTTAGCCTGAGGTAATGTCTATCCTTAATGTTAAGATATATTTTTTGGATGCAGAAGAAAGATGGATCCTAATTTCAAATCCAATCTGTTATCCTGTGTCTTTTTATTGGTGGAATTGATGTTAAAAGTCACTAATCAACGAGCAGTGTTCATTTGTTGCTGTTATTTTGTTGTGGTGGTTTTGTTTGCTTGTTTTGTTTTTCTCCCTTTTTATTTGCTGGTCTGACATGATTTATTCCTTGTTTTTCTTGGGCATGCTTAACCTCTTTAGGATGAATTTTTTGTTGTTGTTCTATTGTGAAATATTTTCCTTTTTCCACTTATTGTAATTGAAACATCCGTTCAGTATAGTAGTCTAAGGTAGCATCTGTGGTTTTTTAGAGTTTATAGAACTCAAAACAGGCCTTTTTGGCTTTTAGAGTTGCCATTGGAAAGTCAGGTGTCATCCTAATAGGTCTGCACTTGAAAATCACTTGTCCTGTTTTTACAGCTGTTAATATTTTTGTTGAGTACATTCAGTGCTTTGATTGTCGTCATTTGTACTTTCTCTTCTGGACCAGTCTATCTGGTGTTTTGTATGCTTCGCGTATGCTGATAGGCACCTCCTCCTTTACTTCTGTCAGTGTTTATGACTTTGCGGAAAATATTTCTGTGCCTTTGAGCAAGGTTTCTCCTCCTTCCTCTATTTCTATTCATAGATTTGGTGTTTTCATGGTGTCTCAGATTTCCTGGCTCTTTTGTTCCTGATTTTTTTTTTTTTTTTTTTAGATTGAACATAATTCTTTAACAGGGGGACTCATTTCTGTTTGTCTTCAATTCCTGAACTCTCTACTCCATCTCTTGTATTCTGTTGCTAAGACTTGCCTTTCAGGTTCCTGTTCAAACTCCTAAAATTTCCATTTCCAGTTTCATCTGTCTAGGTCTTTAATTCCAATGTAATTCCAATTCAATTTTAATTTTTATGTCTTGAGCTGTTTTGTTTCATTCTATTGTTTCTTCTGTGTTTTCATAGCTTTCATTAATAGGTTTATTCATATCCTCTTTAACGTCTTTGGACATAATTGCAATAGCCTTTTAAAGTCCTTGTCTTGTGCTCCAGCTATATTGCATTTTTCAAGGCCAACTGTAGTAGGATTGCTGAGCTCTGGTGGAAAGATATTATCCTGATTGGTTTGCGTCTTCCCCCTGGCATCTGGGCATCTAGGTTTAAAATGATAGTAATTCTAGTACAGATATCTGGTCTTATCTTTGTTGGGTATTCTGTTCCTTGGTTTCCGTTGCTCACTCTGGTTCTAGGAGAGTGTGGTGATCGCTGGGGTTTGCACAGTAGGGAATGCTTCTTAGATCCTGCCATGTATGACCACTGCTGTCAGGATGGAATGTGATTCTAGGTATCATGTGGGCCAATATTAAGAAACCAAGATAGGCTGGAAGCAGGAAGGTGCTGAGAATGTCTCCAATGGAAGGACCTGTGCAGACCTCCGGCAATGGGAGCAGAGAAGGAGAGGCTACAGCTGCTACAAAGCTGGGGATAACATTCAGGGAATGGTAACTGGGGGACAGGAAGAAAAGACATCATGTTTGTTTGGTTTTTGTTTGTTTGTTATTGATTGCTTGGCTGGAGTGGCTGGGAGAGCCTCCTAGAGCTAGAGGCTGAGACAGTGGACACAATCCCCATTCTTACACAGTGACTTTTATCCATTTGTCATTCTACCCATTAATTTCCCTTCTCCTGTACTTAAGCTATCAAATCTAAAAATGTTTTTGCTTCTTTCTTTCATATGTATTAAGAGACTCCTTTTCTACTTTTGTAAAGTAGAAACTATTTATCCCTGTTCATTTATTTGTTTTGTAAATGTTTATCCAATGTTATATATAGTATATTAAGACATGTTCCAAGCACTGTGATTGATGTGTAAATACAAAATAAGACAGTTAGAAAAATGAAAAAAAATTCTAAATCTTATACTTAATAAAAATAAATTATAATAAAAGCACTATCACACATCACTCCCAAAATACACAATCCCTTGGGATTTGGAATTGGCATAAAAACTGAATATAAAGAGGAAAGGCTGAGGAGCCTTAGGGAATGAGTGAGGTATGAGTGTAATGAACGACACTGAATGAGAGAATGAGTGTAATGAAGAAAGATGAATGGCAACACTTAGGCCGAAGGAAGGGTGTTGGATAAAAAGGTAACGTGTAGGATCAGCCAGATGTCCATTGTGTGTGACAATGAGGATGATGCTTATGCAACGTTTCAATCAGACTCATGTGTTTTAGTAACCCCTTTTCATCTTCTCTAGCCTCAATGGGAAAGACTGGAAGTCTGACTGCCACAATTAATACTTTCTTCCTCCTTTGTAAAGAAATATCAAAATTCGTTCACTCTTCTTAATGACGTGTTGAGAATTTTAAAAGTTAACAGACATAAATTACTTACGGCTGTACTAACAGCATACTCAATGTTGTGAAGGTGTTTCTGACCACGGATATTGTCCTGACACTAAAGGTTATTTGCCAGAGCCCTTATAATCTCTGCAATGGACCCCTCGTCAGTGTTGCCTCTATAATACTTTATTGCTTGCTAACTATTTAGTGTGTTTTCATTTTTGTGTCTTCACTGAATGGCGAGCTCCTCTTGGAGAAGCAGTTAACTATTGCCATGTTTGGCTTGCTTTCTGTAGAACTAATCGGCTCAGGGGACACACTAGCTAATGCACTCGCACCGCACCAGCGTTTCAAGACAAGTGAGCAGCATGAGCTGCAAGCCTGTCTGGCGATTAATGGAAGTTAATGAGAGTGATGCCTAAGCTTGGAAGAGAACTAAGAAAAACTACCCTCTCAAACAAGCTTTCCTGGTTCAAGGTCGCTCTGTCATAGTGGAAACATTCCCTTGACATCTACTGTTAAATATTTAACGACACAGAATTTATTGTAATTCATAGGACAGCCTTGCAAGTTTCATAAGAGATGAGCTTCAGGGAGGTTCTCAATCACGAGGGGTAAGATCTATCTCTATATCTATAAATTAGGTGCCCACTCTTTCCCATAAGCTTTCTGCTGATAAAAGCAAATCGGGAGTAGTAATTCTCTTTTTAGGCTAAGCAAATGGGTAAGGCAGAACAATTATGAAATAAACAAATGAAGAAGAAAAAGACACTCTTACAGAGTGAATCAAGAAAATATTGTGACACTAACAATGTGAATAAAATTGATTAATGTAGAAGATTAGAAATTCTTATGATTTGTTAAAAGTTCCAAACCATACCAACACTGACATTTTTCAGTGGTGCAACACACTCTTTTTACACATGATATGGGGAAGCATGAATAAGTATTCATATTAAGAGACTCAAAGCTCTGAGAACAACAAAGCATTTGAATTTTTATTTCATGTTTCAAAAGCAGCATCCATTCTTTGAAACTTCTGTGATAGAGAATCATTTCTTGCCTCTTTTATAGTAAAATAATTAATAAACTGCCTTTGTGCCTGGTTCTTTGAAAGCTCCATCAAGACATATACTTTTCTTATTTCTTCACTTGTTTTCAACAGCTATCAATTGAGAACCTGTAACATTCTGTTACACTGTTAGAAAAAAAAACAAAAAAACTTTTTCTTCTAAGACAACGACTTCCTATGAAGCCCTGGCTGGCCTGGATCTCACTACATAGACCATACTGGCCTCAGAGTTACAGCAATCTTCCTGCCTCTGCCTCTGCCTCTGCCTCTGCCTCTGCCTCTGCCTCTGCCTCTGCCTCTGCCTCTGCCTCTGCCTCTGCCTCTGCCTCTGCCTCTGCCTCTCTGCCTCTGCCTCTCTGCCTCTCTGCCTCTCTGCCTCTGCCTCTGCCTCTCTGCCTCTGCCTCTCTGCCTCTCTGCCTCTGCCTCTCTGCCTCTGCCTCTCTGCCTCTGCCTCTCTGCCTCTGCCTCTCTGCCTCTGCCTCTGCCTCTCTGCCTCTGCCTCTCTGCCTCTGCCTCTCTGCCTCTGCCTCTCTGCCTCTGCCTCTGCCTCTGCCTCTGCCTCTGCCTCTGCCTCTGCCTCTGCCTCTGCCTCTGCCTCTGCCTCTGCCTCTGCCTCTGCCTCTGCCTCTGCCTCTGCCTCTGCCTCTGCCTCTGCCTCTGTCTCTGTAGTGGTGATATTACATGCACACACAGAGTGCTCAGCAGCACTCCCACAACCTAGGAAAGAATGAATATTGGGATCTGTGATGCAGGAGGATATTGAGACAATTGAAATTCAGAACAGGCCTCAAGGAAAAGATGAAATATTTGAATGAAAACTTAGACAAAGGAAGTTCTAAGGAAACCTAGGGAAATAGCATTCCCGGCACAAAAAGCCACCAGGAAGAAGGCCCGAAGGCACAGTTCTTCTGACATGTTTGATGAACGATAAAGTGTCTATTACATCTGGACAGAAAGAGACAAGACCAGAAAGAGATGAGCTGGTCTGGGGAGAGTGCAGGGTGTAAAAAGACAAAGCAGGTAGATATATGCAGACCTTGAAAGGATTCTGGCTTTACGTAGAGGGAGATGAATTATAGAGTGACATGCCCTAATATCATCTATTATTCAAAATAAATAACACCAAGCCATGCAATTATTGTTAGAGAATAATTCAGAAGCAGGAAATTAGGCCTGTCTTGTTGGGGCAGACCTGTAATCCCAGCTATTCAAGAGGCTGAGGCAAGAGGCTGGCAAATACAAGACTAGCCTGGGCAATTTAGTAAGACTTTACTTCAAAATAGAAAATAAAAAATGGACCAGAGCTGCCGCTCAGTCATCATGTGCCTGGTTTAGCATCTGTGAGGTCCTGGGTTCAGTCCGTAAAACCAACAAAAACAAACAAACAAAATGAAAACAAAGAGGAAAATGTCACACCTTCCAAAATATCAAGTTATTTTTCATTATATATGAAGATGTGTTAAACTTTATAATTAACAAATATTGCATAAATAACATTAATTTTAACCTATGTGAAGATGTGTCACTTATAGAGACTTAGAATAATACTTTCATCTCAACCATTAACTTTCATTGATTAAAATGAAAACATTAATGATCTTCCAGTATATCCAGTCACTAGAAATCAAGTATCTTATGTTGTTAAAGCTGCTCTTCCACACAGAGCAGCCGGCCTCTCAGGCTGACCAGAAGTTTTGCTTTAACTGAAGGAAGAGCACCTCTTGTGGAGCAGTCTCAGATGCAGGAGATCAGATCTGGGAAGAGTAAACTTATAAAACCAGTGCTAGAGAAGCAGCAGGGCTTAGGAGTAGCTGGGGCTAGATGGCCAGGAAATCCAGTTACCATAACCAGAGGGCATGGTGAATTCGCTGTCTGGGATGGCACTGATACCTAAGACATGGAGGCTGAAGGTAGTGAGCTGCTCCACCACTCACCTGATGTTGCTGCAAATGTACTGTTGAATGTTACCACTATGTGCATCAGACAATATAAACTTTTTTTTCACATATCTTGACCCTAGCAGCTCAAGGACAGGGCACCAGCAAGTCTTGTTTCTTTGGAACTATCTCATCTTGGCTTTAAATATCATTTCCATCTCTGTGTCCACACACAGTCCTCCTTGGCGTACAGTGCATCTGTCTCCTGACCCTCCTTGAGCTGATGCCAGCCATCCAGAATCAGGCGCTTCCACATAACCTCAATCACCCTAATTACATATCTTAAAGGCCTTATCTGCAAAACAAAGTCACATTCTGAGGTACCAAGGGAGATCTCTACACAGAGACTTTGATGGGGGTAAACAATTGAGTCTGGAACACCTACTTTCAATATCCATTGTTCTACCCAGTTTGCTTGTCTTCTAGATAAATATGGGAACCAGTGCATCCTTTCGTTGGTGTAAGGAGGGGATTTGTTTGTGGTAGATTTTCAGTTTTCATGGTAAAGTAGAATTTTGCTGTACTTTCTGATATAGTCTTAATTTTCTATTGGCCTCTCAAATCTTCACATTCATTCATTTTTCAGCCCAGGACTAAGAGCCAAGAAGGCTGCCCAGCCAAGTTAATAGATTTGGATGCTTGGTTAGCATTTTGCATGCAAGTTGGAGTACAAATTAAAAACTGTAATTACAGCAGTTTATAAATTTGAGAGGCAAAAAGAGGCTTCCATTTTGGATTGAGATGGGGATTGTAGGCATTCATCTCAGATGCAACAGACCTGGAATATGAAATTTGTTTTGAATTCCTTTAGAGCCAGAGGGGATAAATCATAAAGTAGTAGAAAGACATAATCTCCAACACAGCACACACAAACACATACACCATGATACTGAACAAAAGAGATTATGAACAAACTTCCCTGGGCCTCTATGAACATCTTCATAAATACTTGTTCACTTCCTTTTGATCTCATAGCTGACTGGGAGCAAAGGAGATGGTTGTAGAAAACCATAAATTAATCCAGTGAAAACTAAAGCAGAAAAAAAATTACATCTTCAGTAGTCAATGTTCAAAATGTCTCAAGTAATAAAATTTAGTTCTTGGCATTGCAATAATATAAAATAACAAAGAGTTAAAGTATTTTCTTCCATTTTTAGCCAATGATGAAATCTCCCCTGAACTCTCATTATTAGATTCTTCTGTGAAGCTTAAACATTTGCTATTGCCATAGAAGCATGCTGTTGACATTTCTGGTTGCTAGGCACATCATATCCTTGGAAGCATATATAATAGTAACATTCTGTTGGCACCAATGTGAGACTTTTTAATCAGCAGGATTCTGTTTTTACATGCTGCACAATATTAGAAAGATGAGATTTAACATTAAACTTATACACAAAAGCCTAAGTCCACTGACCCAAAGAAGCATAAGCACTACTTCTTAAGAGTTATGTCTGAGAAATTTTTCCTGTATGCAGTGCCATTATAAGGCAAAAAATAAATCTAAGCCTTGAGACAAAGATGCTCACTGGTACCAAAATGTCTGACTATAGTGTGCCAGTCACACCAATGTCATGGAATCATTAAAAGGAATATTATAAGTATATTGATTATAAGTAAAGTAAGCATAGCTATGTCAGTTATTGTGAAAGAATTTCTACAATGTGCTGTCAAGAGAGAACAGCAGAATATATCAACCTATATATATGTACCAATGTTCATAGCCCATTATTTACAATAGTCAAAAATGGGGAACAACTAATGTCTTGAATAGACAAGACAAATGTATGCTCCCAAAGCCCTGTTTTCCCACTTTTAATATAATGGAAATTCTGACAAATGCTACATGATGAATGAACCCTAAAGATTGTGCCAAGGAAATAAGCCATTCACAAAAATACAAAATAAAATGACATGATCCTATGTAGAAGAGATAGAACACCCAAACTTACAGACAAAAAGTAGAGGGGGGTTGTTAGAAACTGGAGAGGTGGGAGAAGAAATTGTTATTTTATGAATACAGAGCTTGGATTTTCAAGATAAAAGGAGCTCTGCAGTTCTGTTGCACAGTTTGCATGTACTTAACACTACTAAATCTTGAACTTAAAGCAGTTAACATTAGCTGGGTGTGGCAGTGTATGAAGCCAGGACTCAGGAGCCAGAGGCAGGAGAATCAGTAATTCCAGGACACTGTGTGGAGAGTTCATCAGCGTCATCCTGGGGACTTGAGAAGCTATCTCAAACAAAAACAAAATAACACCACAAAAAAAGCACAGAATAATTAACTTTACTAAAATTAGCTAAAAGCACACTTTAAAAAGTTTAGAAAGGCACCTGCCTGCAGTCTCAGTTACTTTGAGGCAGGAGGCTCAAGTGAGCCCAGGAATCAAGACAAGCCTATAACCCTAGCCACTGACACCTGACAAGAAAAAAATCAACAAACCTAAAAGTCTATGTGTGAAAATGTCAATAAACCCCTTATGTGTGGATAAGCATATACATGCTCTGATGCAGAAAAGTCAATTATGAAGAAAACCTGAAAGCTGCTGCCAGGTTGCCAAATGAGTTTCCTTGTGTAAACACTTAGTAAGGGGTAACAACAGCAACTGTTCTAGCACAATAACAAAATAAGACATACACAACCTTCATGGAAACAAGGGGAGTCCATCACAGAGTAAAGCTGCCAGAACCGGTGGCTGACAGGGTCTTGAAATATATTCCTACACTACTGAGAGGTGCTTCAAAGGCACTTGTAAAAACTTTAAAAGCCAGCCTTGAAATTCGGCCACTTCCCTCAACTCATAGTTGAAAGAAGAATCTCTTTTGTTGCACAAGCTTAGAGAACTTTGTCACATTTCCACTTGGAAGAATTAAACTCAATTAATTTAATATTCACAATGATTGGATTATTTTGATTTCCCTCAAACAATCAGAATTAGGGAAAAGGTCCCGTTGTTCTTACACAATCTTACAATAATGTGGAATATTACCAGGACATAAATCTCAGTTGGAATTCTTCCACACAGAAATGAATCATCCAGAGGACACAAATGTCATTTACCATGTTTACGAACATGTTAAATGAACTCTGTTGCCTAGAAGACATTACAGTAACTACAAGTGCCCTTTCAAGGTCCTTGCCAGCTGATTTCTATGGTGGTCTGAGTGAGAATGTCCTCCATGTTCTCAGTCATTTGAATGCTTAGTCCCCAGCTGCTGGCATTGTTTGTGTAAGTGTAGGTGTGGCCTTGCTAGAGAAAGCATATCATCAGAGACAGGCCCGGAGGTTAAAGGATTGCACCACAGACACTGCGCTCTCTATGCTTGCAGATCAAGATATGAACGCTCACCTTTCAACTCCAGCTGCCATCTGCTCTGTCATCGTGGACCCCACCTCTCTACAACTGTAAACTCAGGGTACTCTGCAGTGGGTAAGTTACCATGGTCCATGGTATTTTATCACAGCAATAGCAAAGTCATGAATACTTCATACTCTGGAAAGCTGGGTCTCCGCCGAGATTCAGAAAACCTAGACTATCAAGGCCAGAGAAAAACAATAAATTGGTTAATAAAACTAAAAAATGTATTAAGAAACAAATGGACACCTTTTACCACTTGAGATCCTACACTCAGTATGGGATGGTGTGTGCCATTCAGCAATGAAGAACTCCAGGAAAATGCTTGGGCCTCAAATGTCCTGACTACAGAGGCTACAGGCAGTCTGTGGATGGCAGACACAGAAGTGGTTTCAGTGTGAGGAAAGAATTCACGTCTCCAAATTATCGCTTTCATATGAATAATTTTATTTTAAAATTTGAAGTTATTTTTCAGATTTTTATTTAGCTTAAAATTTTATAATTCTGAACTTGTATAATCTAAATACATGAACATAATTCCATATAATTTTTCAGTGTTCAACATTTACTTTCATATTTTGGAAAAATACATTCATTTTCTGTGTTTTGAATTTTGTGTATTTTTAGCAGTTTCATCAATACCGCCCAAAACCACAAATTTTGAGAGAATTTTAATAAGAACAAACTAACCAGTGGCTTTAGTGAAATAAAGATTTATAACAATAATTGTATTCAAATGCCTATAAAAATAAGTATATAAGTTATAATTATGTAATTTAAATTATATAATTAATAATTCTCTAAGTCACAGATGGGTATGGGGGAAATGCCCACAGTCACAGCGCACGAAGCTAAGGCAAAAATTACACAGTTGAGGGCAGCTCAGTGAGTTCCAGGCCAACCAGAGCTGCATAGCAAGACTCCACCTCAAACTAACTATAAAATAAAATAAGGTATATATATTTATGATATTGTTTATTTTAAAAACCACCTTTTTGGCAATAAAACATCAGACTATAATAATACCTAGTATTGGGAATCAGGCAAGTGCTATCACTGGCCCACATGCTCACCTTCTAAACTAATCTTCCAGAGCTCTATACATCATTGTAATGAACACTCATTCTACAAGATAGAAAAAAGAAGACAATTTATTGAACAGTTTGCTAATATGATTCATGGGCTTTAAGTGCTCTCTGAATGGTGTGTAACCCTGTATTTTTTTACTTTGGCATCAGGCCACTCAACCCTTTTAGCAGAACTTAAGAGAAGCCAAAGCTCATAGGTTGTCACTCAAGGCATTATGACTCCCAATTTGGCCAATATTTCAAAAGAAAACACTGTGTTTAGTTGATATAAAAACTCTGGACTTTATTTGTACTACCAAAAAGTAAAGAGTCACTTCTATATCCATCATCACAATTAACAAAACGTCTGATATTCCATTAAAAAAAAGAGAATAAGATAAGCTTTCATATGGTAAGCATTTTATAAATCTTTCTAATGCTAATTAGGTGCCTGAAAAGTATGTATTCATCATTACAGTATTTCAAGTGTTAACTTACTCTAGAGTAGAGATTAAAATGAACTATTCCACTCTACAATATTGTTTAAATGATATTTTATAGTAAGTTAGAGTAAATGTAACAACTAATATACATTTTTAGAGGAATAAAAATTAGGTCTTCTGCTATTATTAAAAATTATTCCTCATGTCCTACAAGGTCATGATTAAGATGATATCAAACTTCTATTTAGAAGGTCACCATTATGTAATTCTATCTCAGGGGCCATGGCTTGAGCCTGGGCTTGATCTGACTTGTATCATATCACACACTGTGAATGAATTATTTCCTTAACACTCACTGTTTTATTCCAGCCCAAAGTTTCCTACTCCTTCCACAATCGTGTCCTAAATTTCGTGGTCAAGTCAGGTCTGTCACACCATTCTCCCACTCTTGGTATCAATTTACCAGAACAGAAAGAACATTTTTCTCATTGTAGCTGGTGCCTGGGTACTGTTCATATTGGCTAAACAGCAAAGAAGTTAAAAATGTTCTCATCAGTCTTACCTTTCCACAGACACTTCTCAGATAGACATACCCTGACGATCATCATCTTCCTGAAGCCAATATTTACACTTTAACCTGGCATTCAAATGAAGGGCATACTTCTGAGCTCAATCCATATACAACTCACTTAATATTTATGGTAGCTCAAATATATGTTTTCAGAGACATTTGTATTAAGATTGTTTGGAATACTAGATAATTTAAATCCCATTCTTTAGAAATAAACTACAAACACCTTTTTTTTTTATCTGCACCTTCAATTGGAATTAGGAGGAATGGAAATTGTAGCCTTAATATAATTCTATTCTGGTGAAAATAACATAAGGCTTCGATTTTCAGCTCACTCACTTAACAGCTAGCTACATTTTTCTACTTCTCCCAGACCTTCCACTTGTCTAGACAAGTTTTCTTTCTAATCAGCAAACTTCTACCAGGAGTTTAAGTAGGACACAGAGATTGCATCTATTTATCCATGATCTGCTGGACTGCCTGCCAAAGAACACCTCCACTCTGTTTCTGAAAAGGCTAAAGACTGTGTTCTTGTTACTTTTCTGTTACTGTGATAAAGACTATGACCTAAAGCAACTCTGGTTGCAAAGGGTTTATTTTGATTACAGGTTATAGCCCGTCATCAAAGGATGCCAAAGGAAGAAACTGAAGCAGAAACCATGGAAGAATGTGGCTTATTGGCTTGCTTTTCTGGTTTGCTCAGCTAATTTCCACACAGAACCCAGGAACGCCTTCCCAGGGATGGCCCTGTCCACAGTGCACTGGGCCATCCTACATCAAACAGTAATCAAGAAAATGCCTGACAAGCATGCCCACAGGTCAACATGATGCAGGCAGTTCCTTAATTTAAGCTCTCTCTTCCCAGGTGACTCTAGCTTCTGCCAAGTTGACAAGAACTGACCGGGCAGCCTAGTATTAAAGTGTTTAAATCACCTATGCACACTAGATGCTTAACTTGCGAAATTTTGCTTCCTGTCCAGCATCAGTAACTGCAAGAGGAGAGCTGGGGTGACTAACCATCATGGTTTGTTTGGGTTGTAGGACCTCAATATTTAAGAGATTCCCTGCACAAGCCTACAGTACATCATTGTCCGACCTGGAAAGGTCAGTTAGATCCTAACAAATTCAGCAGCAATGCAGCATTTTAAGCCCACACTTGCTGCAAGCCACTCTAACACACAGTCCTTACCTCACCCATGTGTCTTTCACAGAGGAGTTGTGGCCTTCGGAAGAAGGATGCTATTCAGCTGTCCTAGTTAGTTTTTTGTTACCCTGACACAAGTTATCTGAGAAGACAAACTTCAGTTAATGCCTCCATTGATTGTCTGTAGGGTATTTTCTTGATTAATAATTATGTGGAAGGGCCTAGATTACTATGTGAGGTGCAACGCCTGGGCTAGGCTGGATAAGAAAACTGGCTGAGCAAGCCATAAAGAACAAACCAGCAAGCAGCACTTCTCCATGGCCCCAGCTTCAGTTCCTGTTTGCAGGCTCCTGCTTTGAATTCCCGCCCTCATTTCTCTTTAGGATGGACTACAACTAAAAGGTGATGTAAACCCTCCTCAAGTTGCTTTTGGTCTGCTGTTTAATCACAGCAGTAGAAAGCAAACTAAGGCAAAAATTGGTAGCATGAGTCAGGGGATAATGTGACAGACCTGACCGTGTTATTTAAGGGAGGATTGCGGAAGGAGTTTTGTAGGCTTAGATTTTTTCAACAAAACTAATTTATTTAGGGTTCTTAAATGCTTCCATCTCCCTTCCAACCCACTGACCAGAGATAGGGGAGAAAGAAGGTTATTAGGAAAGGGGGGGTTGCAGACCTTTTTAGAAGTAATTACTTGGGGCCAGTCCACTCTTTGATGTCTGGATACCAGCAGTCCAGTCCAAATGCCAACACCAAACACCAACATGAATGAACATGATTCAGCAGAAACAGCAGAACTCCACTGAATCAGGTCAGTGAAAGCTACAAGACTCAGTTGGATTGACACAGAAGTTCTCTGGAATATTTCTCTCTTCAAAGTTAAGTGTCAAAGAATGAAGACCAGAGAAGCAACGTCCATCCAAAAAGCACTGTCTCACTGTCAGTGGGCTTCTATGTATCTCCTTTCCTCAAAGTCCACCCATGATGTCTTCAACTGGCCAAAGTTACACCCCTCGCAAGGGACAGCAAAACATCACGAGCCCCCTTCACAAGACAGCTCTAGAAAAAAAAAAAAAAAAAAAAAATATATATATATATATATATCACGATGTAACTGAGTCTTCAAAGAAACCAGAAACAACTTCCATTTCAGAGTTGGAAACGTTGGGCTTGAATAAACAATGAGTGTTTTGGGAATTGATAAGCTGTTATAGAGACTTGGAGGATAATTGTGAGAATAGTGCATTACCTTGGAGAAAATGGAAGCCTGGCTTGTGACACTTCAGAGGGAAGCTTGAGAGCCCCTCCAAGGTTCTATAGGTGCCAATCGTGTGTAAGTTTGTATTAAGAATCTGGTGTTTCTGGTTGGCTGGGGTGAAAGAATTAGCTGTGATTACAAAGAGACTAATACCACTGAAGTGAAACTTTTACTTGAACAAATGACTGGTTAGCAGGAATTAAGTCAGTGGTGATTAAGAAGATACCAGCATCACTGAAGTGGAATTTTCTGGGAGTGTTTTCTCATGGTCAGCACACTGATGCTGCGGTCCAGAAAGGGCCAAGACTGCAAATCACACTGTCAGCTGAATTTGGTAATCTGTGAAAGTGTCCCAGGTGACACTGGTTTCAAAGGCATGAACAGGATCCTGGAGAGTAGCTGAGGTTAAGCACTATGAAAGGCCAGGAGAGCACACTGGTAAAGGTGACGTGGCAACCTCAGGATTTAAGAGATCAGGAAGAGGAGCTGAGGCTTGGCACCATGTGGCAGGGTCAAACTCCCTGGAGAAGGCTTAGAAGAGGCTATTAGTGAAGGAGCAGCTCAGTTGCAGTGCTGACCCCAACACACTGGAGATGGCAGGACCATGGGATGACTGCCAAGAAAAGCAGCAAGTGTAGAATGGTATTGGCCTAGGCTTACAAGAAAACCTGAGTGTTCTGTGAGTGGAAGACCTCCAGGAGGAGAAGCTGCCCAGGCTCTCTGAAGCCCAGAACATCATGAGAAAATATCAGGTATGAGATATTGAGCTATAGGATTTTTTCATTTACATCGCTGGAGCTTGGTTTTGCTTCAATTTGATTGTGACTGGACCCTGCTCCTTCCCTCTTGAAATAAGAGGATATTTAACTTCTTTTTTTATTTGCAGGTGCCCACTATTAATAAACTTTGGATATTTTAAAGATTGAACTTTTAAAGGTTTTGGATTTTTAAATACTGTGAGACTTCCAAAAGTTGGCAGGTTTCATATTATTATATTGATATAAATTTGGGATCTTAGGGATAAACAAAACAGGAAAAATTACTGTTTAATAGTATTGAGCTGATGTGCCAAATGGACGAGGGGCCAATTATCCTGGTTAGTTTTTTGCCAAATTGACACAAGATAGAATTATCAGGGAATTATCAGTTGAGAAAATGCCTCCATCGGGTGCCTGTAGGCAACTCTGCAGGTTACTTTCTTGATTAATGATTGATGTGGGAGGGCCTAACTCACTGGGTAGAGGGTAGAGGACCATCTCTGGAAAGGCAGTCTTGGCTTCTATAAGAAAGCAGGTTGAGCACGCCACAGGGAGCAAGCCAGTAAGCAGTGATCCTCCATGACCTCTAGTTCTGTTTTTGCCTCCAGCTTCCTGCACTGACTTCCTGCCCTGATGGGCTATAAGTGTAAGCTGAAATAAATCATTTTCTCCCAAAGTTGCTCCCAAAGTCAGGTGTTTCATCACAGCAATAGAAAGCAAAGTAAGGCATTAGCCTCACTTTGAAAAATGTAGTGAACTTTTATAGTCTTCTTTTAAGCTCTTCACTTAAAGAAATGCCTCCCTCAGGGTGCTTAAGCATTTTGCTACTGCAATTTGTTTTGACTCCACAAATGACCTAAACCCAGGTTTCAATGACACTGTATTGTTATCTAGCTGTCTCAAGATTCTGATATTTTCTCAGTGCTACTAGCTCCTTAGCCACATACCTCTAATTTGAGCTAGTCTTACCTGCTCCCACTCCCCCAATTTCTTCTTTGGTAAACAAAAGGATTTACACTGATTGACAGTAAATTGAAGAGGCCTTTCTGATTATTAGGTAGAGTACATTTTATCCAAATGATTTTTCTAAAGCTGAAATTATTCATGTGATAAACGTATATCAAGCAGTTCCTATAGTATTAGCGCTTGTTTAGTGCTAAATATACGGGGCACAGAGGTAAGCAGTCTGCTGGGCTAATGAGGGTGCTGAGCAGTAAATGAGCAACTGCAGTATGATACACATTTTCATATTGTAGAAGGTAAAGTCTCACAAGCTATGGGAGCATATGGGAAGGAACAACTAATCCAGAGTTGGTGGTCAAGGAATATTAGGCAGATGGTGAGTGCTCATCTTTTATGTATTCATTGATTTATTAAACAAATATTAGAGAGGAGAATGCACATCAGGCACTATGTACACCATGTTTCTATTAAATATTTTCATAATCTAGTACAAATCTAATAAAGTCTTATAACCTAGCATAAGAAGTATGTAAATAAAAATATGTGCTTTGTTGTGTTAAATGAGATAATACAAATTGAGGAAGGGTTTACAAAAACAAGTGTATTCTGTATTATTCAGGGTTTTCAAGAGAAATAGAACTGATAAAATGAGTACAAGTATTTTATGTACATCCCATTACATACATTATATTATGTATAATTTATGTATGTATTATATACACACAAGCATATATATAGAATTATTTAGAGTTTCTTACAGGCTGTGGTCCAGCTAGTCCAACAATGGCTGTCTACATCTGTGAAGTCCAAGAATCCATTAGTTGTTCAGTCCATGACGCTGGATGTCTGAGCTGTTCTTCAGTATACTTTAGAATCCTAAAAAAGTAGGCTCTAACGCTTGTAAAGGTGTGAAGCTGCCAGCAAAAGCTGTGTCTCAGGTTTAAGGTGGATCTTCCCACTTCCAAAGATCTGGATTTAGAGTGGGTCTTCACCTTAGATCATTCAATCAAGAAAAATCCCTCATCCCAGCTACTTGGGTTTTAGTTCACTGCAGATGTAGTCAAGTTGACAACCAAAAACAGTCATCATAAACTCTGTGTAGAATTCTGCTTGACCCTGCAGATAAGGAGGAACCTGACAGAGGTGTCAGCTTGCTGGCATTAGGCAGAGATGTGAAAGAACGAGAACAGTTGCTCGCAGTACAGCCTCCATGAAGAGTGACTGACAGTGAATGGACTGGAAGATGAAATGGAATCACTAAAGATCTGCAATGCCATTTTAAAGGGGCAGGACTTTCTCTGGACAGCATGGAAGGCCACTGGGTGGTTTCAAGCCTTCAGATGAGTGTTCAGATTCATGCTTCAAAAAGATATTTGTAGGTTTGCAGTGATGGCCTGGAAGATGAAGCCACTTACCTGATCTTTAACCTTGTGAAGTAATTATAGCAAGATTTCCGCTGGCATTTTATCTATGAGGCTCTGGGACTGGAAAATATTTCCAAACTGAGGGAAATCAACACATTTTCACCTTGGAATAATTTGGAAACTTCTGTCCAATCCATCTTGGGAATCTGGTTACAGGGTCGGTTCTGATTAGCTATGTATACTTGGAAGGACAGAATTTGTACCAACCTGAATAAGAACCTTTGAAGCTTCTTTGAGTTGGTTTGAGGATTATACACATTATATACATATAAAACCTTTGTCAAATAAGATCTCATCAAATATTAGTCTTTTATCACAATTACCCTATCATATATCCTTTTTTTTGTTTGTTTGTTTTTTAGCAAACAGTGCTGTATATGACTATGTTTAGTTTTTTTGAGAGTCAGGGCTTTGCCATGTAGCCCAGAATGACCCGGACGTCCACAACACTATGCTCAGCTATTTAAAAAAAGGAAGAAGGAAGAAGGAAAGCCTTAAAAAATTAGTTTTCTGAGATCCACATATCACAGCTATTCTTAATAGATAAAAAAAAGTCTTATTCTCAAGGAAGAAATGGGCGGGGTGTGTGTATGTGTGAATTGTGCTATAGATCAAGGACTGTTCCAAATCACACACTGGAAACCACTGTAAGGTACACGCAGAACAATTATTTTGACTCAAATACTATAAACTGGACCAACTGCTTTCGAACTGGGTTCTTGGCAGGCACCTGATGTCCGCTGAACTGAAAGCTCCAGGTCAGAAGATCCCAACAGTGTATACAATAGCAGGTGCTCAGTAAACAGCGAGCTAGTACTTGAACTTCAGGTTTTGATAGAAAGTGTCTTAGCTCTGAGCCATTTTCTCCCAGTGAAAAACTGGAAAACAAGGCTCAAGACAGTTTCAACCAGGGGCCTAGTACATCTTGCTAGCAAGTATCTCCCTTCCCCCAACGTGATTTATTCCTTCCTTTAGACTGGAGCAAATTACCGTTCGCCAGCCAGACTTATGAGTCAAGGCCCCTGGGCGTTTCTGCTCTCCGCCAGCCGCAGCCCGTGCGCCCGAACCTTCCTCCCACGTGAACCCAGCAACCACGGTTTCCGTGGTCCCAACATCCTGGATCTTGCCTAAAAGGTAAGCGGGAAGGCGGGACCCCTCCTGCACCCGCCCCTCCTCGTGGGTCTCAGCCAATCGCCTCGCTCCGTGGTGCCCTCGGATTGGACGCGGAGCGAGCCGGCGCGGGAGCTGGGAGCGCGGGTGGACCCCGGGCCCCCGTCCATCACGTGCGGCCGCGGGGTCTCCCCGCCACACCGCTCGCCCCGCGGCCCCCAGGGGGCGGAGCCCGGGCGCCGCCGCGCCTGCGCAGTGCGCCTTCCCGGGAACAGCCGCCGCCGCCGGTGCCGCCGCGACCTCCGCGTTCGGGAGTGGAATTCGGAATCCCTGCGCCTGGCTAACAATGAAGCAGAGTTCCAACGTGCCGGCTTTCCTCAGCAAGCTGTGGACGCTGGTGGAGGAGACCCACACCAACGAGTTCATCACCTGGAGCCAGGTACGGCGGGGCGCTCGGTGGCCTCGGTCCTCCCCGGTGGAGCCGGCTGGGTTCGGCTCGGCGCGCCCGCGGCCTGCGGCGGCGCCTCGCCCGCCCGCTCCCTTCCTCGCCCGCGCGCACCCCCGGGGCTTTGTGTGCGCGGCCGGCCGGGCCCGCGGTGGGGGAGGGGCGCCCTGGTAACGGTCCCACCGGCCCCCGGCGCGTTCTGCACACTCATCCCCCGCCGTCTGCTCCCCGAGCCCGGCCGGGGATCGCCCCGCACTCGCGTCTGGGATCTTTTATGATGATGGCTCAGGGAAAACGGGCAGGCTCAGGCGGCCCTTACCGTAAGGTCTTCTCCCCCCACCACCCCACCCCCCACTTAACTGTCTGGACACCGGGGCGTTTGCTTAATCGGCTTTTAAAAAGAACAATTATTCTAAGCAAAAGTGCCGGCGGGGCACGTTCAGTAACTCAGCGGCGGGGAATTAAAAACCAGTCGTTAGGTTTCACTGGGTACGTGCTGGCAGAGTGCTGTGTGGTGGCCCCGATCAGTTTGATCCAGACTCTGCTTATAAATAAAGATGATCTTAACCATGCCCCGTATCTTGCCTGGCCTAAGTTATACGGAAGATGGATGCGTTGCCTAGGAGACACAAGGAACCCCCCCCCCCCAGTTCCACACAAAGATTCTTTGCGAAGTGATTATTTACATGGCTGGTGCCTTTGCTTTAGCAGGCGCAATTCTTAGGTTGTTGGAATCACTTTCTGGAGCGGTCGGCCCCTCTTACTGTAGATGAGCGAGCGAACAATACCTAGCTATGTGTCAAATAATATCTCCGTCCGTTTCTTTTGTTTTCTTTCTCTTTTTCTTTTCTTTTCTTTTTTTTTTTTTTTTGTCGTTAAATCTAGTTTTCAACCTTGCGTGCTTTTTAATAGGGAACAGCAATAGAATACCTGACATTTTGACAGCTGTGCCACTGAACTTGACAAATGTTAATGTCACTTTTAAAATCTTTTTTTCCTAGGATTTAATTTCCTTTTTTAAGTTATGGTCACATAGGTGCCCACCCCCTGCAGGTTTTGTATCCTAAGCAATTGATTTATTTGGTACATTTGTACAAAGAAGTGGAAATAAGAAAGACAGCTCCCAGCATGTACTTAAAATAAACAGACGTCTCATGCTCTTTGCCGGTCAGAGGATTAAAGGTTGACAAGGCTTCATCAGTACAGCCTGTTACTCAGCTGTGTTTTAACATTAGGGACTGGACTGAAATACTTTTCCCTACGCTGAGTTTATTGAACTTTTTTTTAGCTTGCAAAAGACTTTATTTGTACTGTCTAAAGGTACTATCCAAGTATATTGATAATTGTTTCTAATTGAAAAGTGTTGTATAAAAAAAGTATTGTATAAGTGGTCTGATAAATTCAAATTAGCCAAAACATTTTAATAACTGTCTTGCTTTTGATCCGCATAAAATGTGGAGATTGTAAACCATTACATAAATGTGAAATCTTATTCATTCTAAATGAAACATCTTTATTTATTGTGATACTTAAATTATTTTGATTTATCTCCTTAAGTCTCAGTTTATATTTTAACTGCCCATTTCTATAACACTAATAGGATACTCAAAATGTAAACTCAGTGGGGTTTTGTTCTAGAGACAAAATCTGTGCTTAACATTTGGTGAATCATTGAAACTTACAAAATGTGGTTTGGTTGGAGTAGAGTGACAGGTATCCTGGGACAGCTATGAATGTGGGCCAGCGAATTTGTAGATGACATGGTCATGTGTAATGTCAAAGGTCAGACATTCCTGATGGAATAATATTTGAAAAGTGGCTCAGAGATCCTCTCTAGATAAGCAGTTCTTTTTTGTTATTTCCAGCCTTAGAGAGGCTGCAGTTTTAACGTGTTTATAGGGAAGATGAGGCTCCCAGCAAATTTTTGAGCCCCAAAATTTCTCACTACCTTCAGTAAACTTACTATACAGATTGGTACTATCTTTAGTTTTATATCAAAGTGTTGCCCACTGCAGTTAATAGTAAATTCTGGATAAATGTTATCTAGAGCTAATCTTAGTTTCTTAGGAGAGATTTCTTATTTTTGCTTTCACAGATTTTTTTTTTTCCTAAAAGGAATGCCAATGCGGAAAGGTACAACTGTAAGCTTATGTTGATGAAAAAATAAAATAAGTTATTTTTTCTCTTTTTAATTGTGTATATGTCTGTGTGGATATGTACACTTGAGTGCATGTGCCTGCGGAGGGCAGAAGAGGGAGACAGACTTCCTAGTACTAGAGTGTTGGCTCTTGAGTACCTACCCCCTGGGAACCACTGGGGTGCTCTATGACAGCAGTGAGCTGTCTCTCCAGCCCTACTGTGATCTCCTGAAAGTCTCCTTTTGTGTGCCTGCTTTCCCTTACGTTCATTTTACACCGTCTCAGTGGATACCACTTTAAGACCTTTTAAGAGCAGAAGCTCTGGGGACTAAACAGACTTTGTGCATCCCCAACCCTTCACAGCAGTAGGAAATTATACACTCCTCTAGCTTGAGTATAACCAAAGACAGACAGCATCTCACCTGCCTTCTGGAAAGCTTGACTTCATAGTCCTGCAGGTCAGCATTCATTCACTTTTCCTTGAAATTTGTTAGGGACAGTATTGAAAAAGAATATTCTCATCCTTAAATACAAAAATATGATAGTTGGAACTACCAAAATTATAGTGAATGAGTTATGAAGTCAGAATAGTAGGTATTAGATCTAGGATTTCTTTTAAAAAATTATTTATTTCAGTCTTTCCCAACAAAGTTTCCTTTTATGGTATGTGTTTTTAACATTTCCTGTATCTTCAAAATATTACGTAGCTCTTTTTTTCTCCCCCTTTGATAAACAGAATCTAGGACAGAGTTAGTACTTTTAGACACCCTAAGGATGTTTTAATGTAACACTATCCAAAACAGGGCGCGTGTTTACCATGGAAACTTGATACAGACAAGAGTTTCTGAAGAGTAAATAGAAATTCTTACCATTGATAAAGAAGAGTTTTTACTTTTATTAAAATTTGGTACTCAGTGCATGTTGAAGTGATGCTTTCTGAAAGAAAGTAATAAAATCTTGGGTAGTAATAAGTACCAAAAAAAGGAAAGTAAATCAGGACATACAGTATTATCAATTAGAATGCAGCTGTATCATAGAAGTCATAATATTTTCAACAGTGGAAGTTTAATAGAGTTACTACACTAAGCAAATGGGAATAACACACTCAAGAGTATGAAGAACACTAGATAGGAAGAGCAGCCACTGTCAATAGAGGTAAGATAGTACGATCCCTTCTCACAAGGCTAAGAGGCTACGATGCAAAACTTTGGGGAAAGTATGTTCATGTGTTACTGAGTGGCTGAAAAATCACTTACTGATGTGCTGTTGGAACTTAACTGGAAATCTAGAAAACAGCAAGTGTTGATAGACTAGTCTGCAGGCCTTTTTTCTTAGTTTGGTTTTTATTGCTGTAATGCAGACCATAATCAAAAGCAACTTAGGGAAAATATTTATTTGGTTTATATATTGCTGGTCCTGGTCTATTGTGGAAAGCCGAGACAGGAACTCAAGGCAGGCACCTGGAGCTAGGGACTGAAGCTGAAGCCCCTTACAGGATCATCTGTTTGTCCTTAGAGGCATCAACCTCCATATCAGTGGTCCTTGAAGAAAATGCTGAGTAAGCTTTCCCAAAGGTCATTCAAGTGTATTTTCTCAATTGAAGTTGCCTCTTAGATGGCTCTGACTTCTGTCAAAATACAAAAAACAAACAAACAAAAGCAAATAAACTTGACATACATCTGCCTGACAAATAGTTTAATTGGACCGTACCCATGTCCATTTGTTTGTCCTATTATTTTTGTGGTGCGGAGAGTTTGAGGCATGCTAAGCAAGTGCTTTGTCATAAAGCCACACCCTTAGCCTTATGCCCAGATATGTTTACATGTTGTTCTACCTGCTTTCTGGATAGAAGTAGACTCATGGACTTTAGGATTAGCAAGTACAAAATGAAATACTGATTTGACTTTTTAAGAAAAAGTTTGTCCATCTGCACCTTAGACTGTGTCATAGAAAACACAGGGAAATGCTTTGCTAGGAACACTGCTTTGAATCTTCCCAAGGGAGGGGGGAATGAGAGAAAAGGTGCTGTTTTAGCTCTTCTCAAGCATACCTGAACCAGGTGCTCCAGAGCCTATTTGCATTGCAGAAGACTGCCCCAAACACATTGGATCTTTGTTTATCACTAGTATCCCTTACTGGCTAAAGTTTCAGATTGTGACTGAAAAGGTACGTAGGAGACCTGTTTGCAAAACAGACAAAATGAATGCATTTACAGCAAGAAGTTGACAACTTGGCACATAAGCTGAGTGGTAATTCTGGGTATTTTAGGAAAGGTAAGGGGAAGAGCATTTGAGTAGAGCCAGAGTGGTTAGGTTAGAAAGGATGAGTGAGGCAGAAGAATTAAAAGTAGGACTTGTGACTATGCCATACTCAGGGAAGCAGACAGTTTTGTGGTTGTCTTGTCCTTAGGTAGAAGGTGAGGTTGTTTGCAGTGGACAAAAGCAGAGGCATTAGGGCCTTAAGGATGTTTCTGTATCATAAAGAGACTGGAGTTAAGGGAACCATTTAGAAACAAACTCAGTTTTCCAGACTAGTTGCAGTTGTGGTGAGAGACGTTATTTGATTTGATACCTATTGTAAAGGCAAAACTTGAGAGATTGTTGGGGAATTCATTGGAGAAGAGACTGAGTTGAATTAAGAGCAGCTAGCATATGGGGGAGGGTACAGCACAGTAGTAAAGGAGCTTTCATAGCGTGTATTGGACTGTGGATTCTATTCCCAGCACTGTCCTTTACCTCCCCATCTCCAGAAAGAAAGGGAGGGAAGAAAGTCAGGAGAGCAAGGGGACTCTAGTTTGGCTCCTGCAACTGGATGAATGTATCTACAGAGATAGTAGAGGATTAGGATGTTAGTTGGGGATTCTATACGGTAACATCTTATGTTTGAGACAAAAGTGGATCAGTATAGTATGGGTCAAGCATGCCTCCTCTGGAATCTGAGATGTTTCATATCTCAAACTCATTAGATATATTTTGGAATATAGCTGTTTAATTGAAGAGACTTTATAAATGTTTTGAAACATTTCTGATCTCATTCTGGAGAAAGTATACCAACCCATATTGGAGAATTGTTTTTATTTTGCTTATATTTGGCTGGCCATCCTTAGTTAATGTGCATATACCTGTAATCAAAAGGAGTGGGGATGTGAGTACTGGAACAGAAATTTCTGAACAGAATGGCTTCCATACTTCAAGACACCTCAGTGGAAGTAATGGATAGGTTGTTGGGTACAGCTTTGGCATTTGGGGTCCTATTGATTCTATGAGGATAAAATCATGGGACTGAGTGAAATTACTTGGGAAGACAAAGACAAAAGGAACTAAAAGATTTAAATATTTAGAGATTTAATATTTAAATATTTAGTATTTAAATATTTAGAGATTAAAAAAAGCCAATTAGACAGGAAGAAATAAGGAAAAGGGGAAGTCAAGAGAATGGGCCATAAAGTTGTTTACATGCTGCTAACAAATAAATTTCAAATTTCTGGTGTATATAAACTATTTACATACAAATTATAGGAAAATATGGTGTCGATGGTTTAAGCACAGGTTTTGTTGTATATTGCTTTTTCTCTTGTTAGCTGTACAGGATATGTTCAGTTACATCACCTCCCTCAGAGAATATCCCCATTCTTAGAGATTGCCAGTGTAGTAGATAGAAAATAATTACTTCAAAAATGCTTTCCTACATTTTCTATATTTCTATTTAACTAATTAGTGAATTCTAAAGTTCTTATTAGCCACCTAGCTTCCTGTTCTGTGGAAAATTTATATTGTAGATTTTTTTATCAGTATTGTTACTATTTATAGCAGTTCCTTATGATAACTACATAATTACCCATTTGTTGTATTTGTAATTGCATTTCTTCATCTTCAAAAATCTTTTGAAAATTACGAGAATTTAAAGTTAAGACAATTTAATGCTTTGGTTGGATTAAAGAATAACAGTTTTAAAATTCTTTGTTTTTCTTAGATCCTTTTAATTTAATACATAATTAAAGGCTCTGTGTGTTTTGATAATTTATTATTGGGACATTTTACTGTATTGTAATTTCAATGTGTCTTCTCTTTCTTGTTTTATGGGGAGAAATGTGCTTTTACTTTTCTGTGTTAAGTCTGTAGAATAAACGTTTGTGGGTGATTTGAAAGATCCATTTCATCATTTTTTATTTATTTAGTTGCCCAGCATCTTTACTAAATAATCCTCTTTTCTGGATGATTTATACTACCACCTTTGTGTGTATGTTTTTGTTTTTTTTTTAATTTTTGGTAAAATAACACATGACATCAAATTAGCCATTTTAGCTATTATTATTATTATTAATTATAGCTTATTCACTTTGTATCCCAGCTGTAGCTCCCTCTTTCATTCCCTCCCAATCCTAGCCTCCCTCCCTCATCTCCTCCCATGCCCCTATCCAAGTCCACTGATAGGGGAGGTCCTCCTTCCTTTCCATCTGACCCTAGCTTATCAGGTCTCATCAGGAGTGGCTGCAGTCTTCCTCTGTGGTCTGGTAAGGCTGCTCCCTCCTCAGAGGAAGGTGATCAAAGAGCCAGCCACTGAGTTCATGTAAGAGACAGTACCTGTTCCCCTTACTAGGGAAACACTTGGAGACTGAGTTTCCATGGGCTACATCTGAGCAAGGGTTCTAGCTTATCTCCATGTATACATACTAAAATTTGTACACCTAAAGAACCTAAGCAAGGAGGAGGACCCTGGGTAAGATAATAAATCCTTACTCAGAAAGGCAAACGGCACGGATATTGGAAGAGGGAGAAAACAGGGAACAGGACAGCAGCCTGCCACCGAGGGTCTCTGAAAGAGTCTACCCAGCAGTGTATCAAAGCAGATGCTGGTTGATGTATCAAACCAATCTTTGGCAAGAGTGCAGGGAATCTTATGAAAGAAGGCAGAGAAAAAAAAAGACCTGGAGGGGACAGGAGGTATATACAAGGAGAGTGAGCAACAGAACAAAAAAATCTGGGCACAGGAGCCTTTTCTGAGACTTGATGCTCCAACAAAGGACCATTTTAGCTATTTTAAGTGCACACTGCTGTTACATTACAGTTTTTTACATAATCATTATCACTGTCTAGCTTTCAAATAATTTTGATATTTCCAAGTTGAAATTGTGTCTTCCTTTATATTGTTGTGATGAGGATAGCATGCCCAAGCAGCTTAGAGAAGAAAGAGTCCCGTTTGAGTCCAATAATTCAGGAGGTGAGGCCATGTCCATTATGACAAGGAGCATAGTAGGCAGGCAGATTTGGCATAGTTACATCTAGTCCACAAAGAAGAAACAGAGAGCTAGGTGGAAATTGTGTGGGCTTCTGAAACCTCAAATCCAGCCCCCATAACACACCTCCAGCTGGGGAACAGTGACTGAGATATTGGAGCCTCTGGGAGCTGTTTCCATTCAGACACTACAGAGTACTTGCCTATTAAGAGTAACTGTCACCTCTCATCCTAAATGCTCCCATTCTTCTTTAAGGAATTGGCTTTTAAAAAATTCTTTATGTAAATGGAATCATGCAGTATATATCCATCTAGGACTGGCTTGTTTCACATAGTGTCACGTCCTTAGGGTTCATCCATTTTGTAAAACAGGTCAAAGTCTTTCTCTTTGAAGATCTGAATATTTCACTGTATGTGTATCACATGTTGTTTGTCTGTTGATTGGATGACAGGCCCTTAAAGTTGCTTCCACGTTTTTGGCATTTGTGACTTATAAATTACAAGGATCATGTGGTGCCAATATCTCTTCCTCTTCCAGTTCTTTTTCTTTTGGTGGGGCTTAATATAGAATAGGAATTCTTTGCTCCATTGGTAATTCTATGTTTATTTTTTGTTTCTTGTTTGTTTGCATTTAAGCAACTTCTGTACTGGATTCCACAAGAACTGTAGTGTATTTCCACTAGCAATACATAATGCTTCAAATTCCTTCACACCTTTAACTTGTTACAGCTTTTTGATAAAAGCCATTCTAAATTGCTGTGAGGTAATATTTTGTTTCAGTTTTCTAATGATTTGTGAATGTTGAGCATTTTTCATGTGCTTATCGACAATTTGTGAATCTTGAAAAAAAATGCTACTTAAAGTCCTGGCTTATTTTTCATTGGCTTCTTTGTTTTTTGAATTGTAGACAGTCTATATACATTGTGAATATATGTCATGTATATGATTTACAAATCTTTTCTCCCATTCTGTGGATAGCTTTTTCATTCTTGTGATGTTCAGTATACAGTGGTCTTAAAATTGACATGTTACCATATTTCTGATTTTTTTTATGTTGCCCTTATTTCAGTGTTGTATTCAAGAATCATTCCCAAATCCAATGTCATGAAGTTTTTGCTCTAAAGATTTAGGTCTTTGATACTAATGGGCTTCTGTTTTTGATCTATTTTGAATTAAATTTTGTACATGAATGTCAGGTAAGAGTTCAACTATAGTGTTTTACATATGTGCATCTTGGTTGTTTTTTGTTTGTTTGTTTTGTTTTTCAATACCATTTGCTAAAAAGGCGTGACTTTTCCCCCATCTAGTTGCCATGAAACTAGTTGAAAATCCTTTGACAAACTTTATTGTGGTTTTTTTTTTTTTCTATTGATCTGCATTCCATGTTGTTTTGACTATTGTAGTTTGGTGCTAAGCCTCTAATTGCTTTTATGTTTTCAGATGAAAAACAACTGGTGACTCTTAACGTTAATCTAGAAACCAGCCTGGCCTGATGGTGGTGCAGCCTGTCACAGCTCCTCATAGGCTAGTCAGGAATATCACCAGGTGGAGGCCAGCTGGGGCTGTCAGAGTGAGTTCTAAGCCAGCCTGGGCAACTACTGAGACTGTCTCAAAAACGAAGGGCTGGGGCGATGGCTCAGTGGTTGTGAGCACTTGTTCTTACAGAGAATGTAGGTTTGGTTCTCAACACTCACATACTGGCACCCATGTAACTCCAGTTCCAGGGGATCTGATGTGTTCTTTTCACCTCTGAACACCAGGCATGTATGTGATCTTCATACACAGATTCAGGCAAAATACATACATAAATTAAAGAAAGTAAAAAGGGGGCTGGAGGTACAGTTCAGAGGGAGTGTGTGCCTTTCTCAGTACCACACCCTACTCAATTAATCCTGGAACCAGAAGTCTTTGTTTATATTAACTTTAGAATAACTTAATACTGGCTACACATTAGGCTTTTTGCTTTCCTAATGGAAGTTCTTCTTATAGTTTATCACAGAGTATGGTGCAGCTTTCGGGTTGAAGCTGACACGAAAAATGTTCTTGTAATTTAACTTGTAATTGCAGCCTTTAATTTTTTTCTTCCATTATCAGAAATAGAATGTTGGTTTGAAGATATCAAGAAAGAGTTACCAGAGCTGATTTAGATTTACTTACATAACTTTTTGTCAGAGGACCTTAACTAATTAACATTTTCTGGGCTTTGTTTGATTTTTAGAATGGGCAAAGTTTTCTGGTCTTGGATGAGCAAAGATTTGCAAAAGAAATTCTTCCTAAGTATTTCAAACACAATAACATGGCCAGCTTTGTGCGGCAGCTAAACATGTGTGAGTATGGGTGTGCCTGGTGAGGGCTTGTAGCTCTGTTGATGACCATGGAGTAAGCCAGTTTTCCTCATTAAAATAAGACAGTATATGTACAGACTTCATTAACTTTTGACTTGTCTAATATTAGTCATGTAAATTTGAATCTTTGTCAGATGGCTTCCGCAAAGTAGTGCATATTGACTCTGGGATTATAAAACAGGAAAGAGATGGCCCTGTTGAATTTCAGCATCCTTACTTCAAACAAGGCCAAGATGACCTGTTGGAGAACATTAAAAGAAAGGTGAGCAGCTGCTGACATGAGTTGCCTAGGTTATGGATGTGATGCACAACTTTTTTAAGCTGCTGGATTTAAGAGTGTACAGAAAAGGCTGGGTGTGGTGGTCTAGTAATCCCAGCACTCAAGAGGCAGAGGCAGGAGGGTTGCTACAAGTTTGAATCCCAGCTTGGTCTAAATAGTTCCAGGCTAGCCTGGACTATGGAATGAGACCCTGTTTTAGTAATCGCCAATAATAACATATATAAATTATGAAAATGTACAGAAAGACAGCAGTATTCATTAATGAGAAGAACTAGACTGAACAAGCTTTGATTGTCTCTCTGTTCCTACCACTTACTTTAGAGCTCAGCTGTGCTGAGAGTAGTATAGTTTTTATTTTAACAAGGGAAGGAAAAAATTCACCGTGTTGTGACGAGAGTAGAATTACCCATTGTACTGGGAGGGCATACTCCTGAGTTAGCTTCAGGGGAGAAAACAACTATTTTCTGCAATGAATGTCTTTACTAAATCCATAAAAGGTGGGTGGAGAAAACAAGGATATAGTCCAGTGGTAGAACACTTGCCCATCACCCTTAAAACCCTGGCTTCAGTTCCCATTACCCAAGAGTGGGAGGTGACGGTGAAAGGGGGGCCAAAGAGTTGCATGTAACCCAGTGACTGGAATGCATAAGTCTAATCTAATGTCCAAGCCCTTGAGCCCAGTACTAAATACTGCAGAGTAAAAACAAAAGGTGAAGAGCCATGAAAGAAAATTGCCTACTGTGCAACTGTATTACTGCATACTTTGAATTAAATGTGGAATATGATATTAAAGACGCTTGGGAATGATAAGGAATTTGGCAGAATAAACAAAAAGACCCTCATACTCCTGTTCATTCCATTAAAATGAGATAGCTTATTCCTAGGTAGGCAAGGGAAAAATAAAGTGATTATTCCCTTTTCTTGTATTGAGCTATGAAATGTATTCTTGCTTGAGAATTTATCTAGATATTTTTAATTACATCTCACTTCTTTAATAGGCTACAGAAACTTCTTTGTAATAGGACATTTTGGATTACAGACATGGAACTTGCATATATATTTACTTTCTAAATTTGTATTTTGGAAGGTTTCATCTTCAAAACCAGAGGAAAGTAAAATTCGTCAAGAAGATTTAACAAAAATTATAAGTAGTGCTCAGAAGGTTCAAATAAAACAAGAAACTATTGAGTCCAGGCTATCAGAATTAAAAAGGTAAAAGTATTATTTCCAAATATAATCCTAATATGGAGGTTGGGAAGTGTCTGTTGGGATTTGGAAATTGTCTGGTGTTTTAAGTAGTGTTCAGAAGCCAAAATTAAAGGTCAGGTTCCCTTTACTTTTAGTCTGTGGCTGTAGATTTTGTCCTAATAATAGGTTTTAACTATGGTTGTCAGAAGATGTAAGTCTAGCCAGGAAGCTGGTCTTGTGTATGAAATGGTAGATGTTTAAGATAGCGTAGTAAGTACTACACAGATTAGCTTCATACATAAATGAGGGCGCACGTTACTAATCTTATGTTTAACTGGTTGATAGTGTAACAAATATAGTTCTACATAGATTACTTTGCATATGGTCTTCATACATAGATGACTGTTAAAGCGAATGTCTTACTGTGGCCTATCTCTTAGGAAAAAGTAGGGCATGGAAAATAAAAAGGATTGCACAAGGGAGTTGCTCTACTTGAAACAGCCCATAGACTCAGGAGAGGGGCACACAAACCTCTCACCTTTCAGGCATGGCTTATCTCCTTCACTGCATTACTCAGTAGCATTTTCTTAAGTGCCCCACTGTTACCATGTATGTAGATGAGGTGTGTTTTATTTCTACATATATGGGGTTTGCCCTTAATAGCAAGAGCCCCAGAGTACTTTCTCACACATTCTATCTTCCATTTTTTCTTTTTCTAACTCAAATATTTTCATCATGAGTATCTTTGGACTTTGAATCCTTGTTTGAATAAGCCTTAAACTTTCCAATTTCCTTATTTTATCTAACTAGCTGTACTCTTTGCTCTGTTTGTCTTCTGTCTGTAGTATCTTTTAACATAATTAAAGATTTGATCATTTAATCACCACTTATCTCAGACATAATCATTACCTCAGTTGAGAGGTAGCAGCATTTTTAAATTTGATAGTAGAAACATACGTGATTGTTTAATAAGTATAAAAAAACAATTTACTTTTTTGTTACCTCTATATGTAAACCTGCCATCCTTTATAAAGTACAGATTGAGGAAGATAACTTTTGGGAGACTGATAGAAATTAAAATAAGGATTTGATCGGATTATTCTTCATACTTTATTAGCTCTGCTACTATTTAATAACTACAGTTCAGTTTTACAAAGGCAAGAGAGAAGGGAAAGGAATTCTAACTCTTGGATCAGTTGTTGAATTTCCTTATTTAAAAACACGTAGAGGGATATTTCTTTGCTTCCTTCAAGTATTTGAGAGAAATCTTGAGATAGCTTTAGAGTCTAAAGCTAATAGATGGAGAGTTACCTGCATGATACTGGGTAAAGTTACTTCACTTTCCCATACCTCAGTGTGTGTTAATTTATTCGGGGGAGACCGTGATCCTCCTCTTGACAGTGTTTATGGAAGTTTAAGTGCCTCGCACATGTAAAAATGCTCAGCATCGTGCCTAAAGAACGCCATGTGCTGGTCAGTGTCACTTTGCTCTGTGTCATGAAGTGATTAACAGTCTGAATATACTTGCTATCCTGCTTAAACTTAGATCATTTTTAAGCGAAAAGTACCAAACCCAGTTATCAAAAGGAGTACATTACCTGCCACTGTATGCGTGTAACCGTGTAACTTAAGGCGCTCTCCCTGTATTGCCGTAACTAGTAGGTAATACCGTTGAGAAGAAATAATTATAGTAGTAGTATAGTTGGGGGCAGCGTTTGTTTCTTTAGACAAGGTCTCACTGAATAGCTTCAGTGGTCTTGAACCTGTAGTTCTACTCTGCCTGCCTACTCCTTCCTCTGAGTTCTGAAGTTGTCTACCTTTTTTGATTAAGAGCTATTGAGGCTGACCAAATCTTTTTTGTTTTGTATTTAAATACATGTTAATACAGTGAGAATGAATCCCTTTGGAAGGAGGTGTCAGAATTAAGAGCAAAGCATGCACAGCAGCAGCAAGTTATTAGAAAGGTAAGAAGCCTCCCAGCCACACAATACTGTGCGTTTGCCTGATGAGTCGACAGCTTTACTCTGATGCCTATAGTTAATTTTTAAGTCATTTGGCCAAAATAGGAGTTCAACAGTGTTTTTTGTTTGTTTGTTTGTTTGTAGTTTGTTCTTTTTTCAGTGTATGCTACAAGTGGGCTTACTATATAAGTAGTTAAAATAGTTAATAAAATAAATTCAAGATATTGAGCTGAAAAATAAAGGAAGAATTAGAATATGTTTATGGCATTGTGTCCTTGTCATTTAATATTTACATTCCAATATCCACTTGTAATTAAGAAAAGAAACATGAGAGTAATGAAGGTGTCTATTTTTTGCTTATGAGTAAACCAGACTCATAGCAACAAGTTCTTTTGAAGGGAGGTTGGGGGAGAGATGAATCTTGTTCCTGCCTGAAAAGGCACTTGAACTAAAAATAAGCTTGTGACTGACAGAATTTAGATGTAGTGAACCAACCAGCCTTAGGGCAGAAATGAGTAACAGTTGTCACGTTTGGCCTATGGTCAAAACAGTGTACTAATTTTGTAAAGTAATTTTGTAAAGTAACATTAGGGTTAAATATAATTGAATTCAGTTTTCTCAGTGTTTCATTCAAGTATGTATACTTATTTATTTAAAACTTCTGTAGGCAGTTGTAATGCATACCTTGTTAAAGGATAGTTAAGCTAAAAGAACAGGTACTTTTAATTTGGTACTTGATGAAAAGAGTCTGTAACTGTTTTCCACAAAGCAGAATTTGGTTAAATGTTAACTGTGTCATCTACATTTTTCCCAAAAGGCAGGGATAGTGAAGGTGAAGACAGCACTTGAGTTTTTACCAACATTTTAATATGCTGTATTTTAATAGCCTTAGTTGATATATTCTATTTTAATCATGTAATTAAAAGCATATAAAACCCTACAGTGTCTGAACAGTTCTCCACCCGCTTTGGCCTTTATTCAGACAATGACACCGCTTTCTCTTATTGCTCACTGTCTCACTTCTACTTGGCATCCGTGGTGGGAAGCTGACAGTAACATTTCAAGTCATACTTTGGCCAAAGTGGCTCTCACAGTTGTTACTTAGAAGGCCTGCTAAACATTTAGTTAACACATGCATTGCTGGACCCATCAGAATTCAGATGGAGCAGTTCTGTAGTGAGGTGGAGAACTTTGTTGTCTTAGAAGATTCTGCAACAGTGCAGCTGGGCCATGTGTCTTACTTAAATAAGTTTATAAAATGAGAATGCTTAGTTATGAGTCTGTTTAATAGTTTTCCCTCTAAATTAAGCACATATTTATATTTTACTGTGTGTGTTGATTACGCTTCTGTGGATGTATCACAACCGAAATACTTAAAAAACTGGCCAGTACACTCTTTCAATCTTAAATTTTATCATTCTGCGTTAGTAATTCCTTTTGCTTCTAAATATATTATCTTTGTTAGGGAAATGTTGTCTGTCAAACACCAGTTTGTCTTTTTTGCATCACGGTGCAGTGTTCCTGAAGAAGCAAATCTCACATATTAGATTGTCAGAAATTGCAGTGACTTAGCATTGGTTGCTGTGTTTTAGACTCATTTAGTGAGCACACTGCATGAGGGCAGGAAGCTGGGTAGGAACTGATAGGATTTGATGCAATGTGGACAGAGTCTTTGATGAAAGATTTTATTTACATTTTCCTCTTAGATTGTCCAGTTTATTGTTACATTGGTTCAAAATAATCAACTTGTGAGTTTAAAACGTAAAAGGTAAGTTTTTTAAATTTTGACTTACAAATGTTTTAGTGTTAAATCATGAATACTTGTATTTGCTAAGTGTGTGCCTGGTACCAAAGAGCAGCTTCCCCTATTAAATAATGTTAGCATTTTGTGAGTGATCTTAACAGTTGAGCAGCCCTTACCACAATACTTAGGATGGTAGAAATACTTGAGATTTAAATTTTTTAGATTTGGGATATTTGCATACATATGAGTTACTTATGATGAAATTTATATCTGAATTCAAAATTCATTTATGTGTTATGCATACCTCATGCATACATGCAGTCTGAAAATAATTATGTATAATATCTTTAATAATTTTGTGCATGAGGTAGTTTAGTGTCAAGCAGCTAAAAAGGCTGAGAGGTTTTCATGTTGTAGGCCCTTACTTGACCATGGCCCATCACATAAGTATGAGTGAATTTTTTATTTATGCCATATTAATGTTCAAAAATTTACTCATTGGATATATGCAACCTATGTATCCTCCACTGTCATCCTGCTGATGATTTGTTGTTTTTCCACCTGCCTGCCTTCCTTCCTTCAGTTGGGGTCTTAACTAAATACCTGGAGGTGGCCTCAGCCTCACCATCCTTCTAGGCTCTGCTTCCTGATTACTGGGGTTGCAGACAGGCACCAAAATGCCCAGGTCCCTAGAGAAGGATCTGCTAAAGGATCACTGTAGATTTGCGGTGTTACTAATTGATGTTTTACTCATGTTAACAGTTTAAAGTAGCATTGGGAGACCACCGTAAGGAGAACTCTTTACAAACAGACCATTTGTTGTGAAGAAGGGAGAGAATACAATATTATTTAGTTTATTTTAAATATAATCGACCCAACCTTTTAACATCTTAATGATAGGTTGTAATAACTATAAATATATTAGCAACTGATGTCACACCTCAGCCAGAAGAGTAATTGACAAAAGACATGGGTAGAAGAACATGACTGTAAGGCTAAGATGTTGGCAGTTTTCAAATAAAAGTCTGTGGCTTTAATTCTGTTGCCTCTTAATTCTGTGATACTACTTTTTTTAAAACAGAATACTTTGTAAGGAGTAGAATAGTTCTAAAGAATTTCTGTTGTACTCTTATTGAAGGCTTTTATTTACTGTTGAAGTAAGTATGCTTGAGATGTGAGTAACTTATTACAAGCCTTAAATTCTTTTACTTTTTCCCCCTTTGGAATTACATAAATATTATTATTATTATTTATAGGCCTCTACTTCTAAACACTAATGGAGCCCCAAAGAAGAATCTATTTCAGCACATAGTCAAAGAACCAACTGATAATCACCATCATAAAGTAAATTTTAATGTATTTTATATTTATTGTCTCAAACTAAATTTTATTATGGCAGTGTTTCATGCAGTCAAAGACGTTTAGTGAATAATAATGTAAGTGCTCATTCGTAGCTCTACTAAATCATGACATTTTCATTATTTGCTTTAGAGTATTTTAAGAATTAAGTCATTACAAATACAGTTGCATATTTCCAAGCTTTATAATTTGTCATTGCTGTTTTATGTGTGTGAATTCAGAAATACTTTTGCTATTTTGCATATATCTAAACTTGATGTAGATAATGTTATTTAAATACTATGCAGTGTGACTTCCACTTTGGAATGGGGGACTAATTGAACACAGGCCTCCTACATGCTAAGCATGAGGCCTACCAGGAAGCCGAACTCCAACAGTGTGGCCTTTTTGTCACATTTAGAATTGATAAGTGTAGCTTGTGATGCTATAAGATTGATCAGTGTGATAATGTCATCATAATGTAACATTATGGGACTTCCTGGTACTTATTTTCTTTTCATCTTTTGGGATTGTTACTAGAATGCTTTCCTCTCTAGCAATTTCAAAATACTTTGTATACCTTTGTTTTTTGCTGTAGACTATTTAACTTGTCATTCTTAAGACTAATTGCAGATAGTCTGCCATCAGACTAGTTTAAACCTCTTTTTATGATAATCTCTCTCTCATTGATAATTTTTTTTCTGTGTGATGTGCTACAGTTCAAAGCTAAAATCTTGACATACAAGGCAAATGGTGTACCACTAAGTTACTGTTGCTGATTTCTACTGTTGTCTATATTTCATAACTCTGTAAAATATATTCATAACTCTGTAAAATTGTTGAGTATGGTCAAATTTATTATTGAACTGTTGAAGTTTTATTTATTCATTTTGCCCTCTGGGACAGGGCAGCATTAACTTCATCATATCTCTGTTCATTCCTCTTCTCTCTTTAAACCAAGTGTAAGGAGCTTGATTTTTGGATTGAAAGCGTATATAAGTAGATGAAGGTTTGGTTTTTGTTTGTTTCAGTTTAACTGAAACATTTTTAAAGTATTTCATATATTTTAGATGTTTTCTTGTTTAACTAGAATTTATATATAATTTACATTTAAAACATGTGACATCTTTTACCTCTGTCATCTATTGAAACTTTTTAAAAAATGCATTATAATAATGAGTTTCTTGCTTAGAGAATTGAAGTTTTTAATGTAACTAACCTCAATGTACCTGTACATTTTTTTTTCCTTTTGTTGGTACTGGGGATTGAACCTAGGGTCCCATGCTTGTTAGGCAAGTATTATACCCACTGAGTTCTATCCCAGCCTACCTTTTTTCATTTTGTGATAGGATCCCATCAACCTATCTAGGCTGCTGTTTAACTCACTCTGTAGCCCAGGCGGGCCTTGAACTTGAAATTTTTCTATGTCAGCTTCTTGAGCAGTTGGGATTACAGGCCTGTGCCATCAGACCTACCTGTGCACCTGCATCTTAATATTAAAACGACCAGACAGACTATTGGTGAAAGTGACCTTTAACTATGGACTTGTGTTTCTCTCCATGAAGCTCTTAGTGAAGAAGACTAAAGCCTCTAGACTCAGTGCATTCAGACAGAACAGTCACTGTCAGTGCAGTGGCATGCATGTGAATGCTTAAAATTTCTGAAGGCCTAGTACTTGTTCACTCTTTATCTATAAAAAATACTTTAGAATTTGAATATCTCCTTAGAAGCACACTTTGGGCGTTTCATCTGCAGGATCTCTTAAAGTAATTTGTTGTTAAGTAGAATATAAGTCTATATTTCATAACTCTGTAAAATATTATAACTTATTAGAATTTGAGTCCCAAAAGGACAGAGGATAGAGTTCACTATTGTATCCTCAATATTTAGTAACTGGTATGTGTCCGATGTTTTAAAATGATATTCTTCATAGTAGTCCATATGTTTTTGCTTTCTCCTGCTTCTTTAGGTTCCACATAGTAGGACTGAAGGTTTAAAGTCAAGAGAGCGGATTTCAGATGACATAATAATTTATGATGTTACTGATGATAATGTGGATGAAGAAAATGTTTCCGTTATTCCAGAAACTAATGAGGATGTTATATCTGATCCCTCCAAGTAAGGAATCATGAGATAAAATTTAAGAAATTATTGGTCATTTTTCTTATCAAATAATTAAATTAAAAACTACCTATTCTTTGAAAAAGTAATTCTTTTCACATAATTGGTTTTAAGTACTAATCTTTTTCTCATATTTAAAGTATTAAACCAGATAAACCCAACCTCCAATAAATAAATAATGAAAATTGATTATTTTTATTTGGAGTTAAATCTTCTTCCTTGATTCTTTGTGGTTTTCTATCTTACAAATTGTTAAAACTTTTAAGCTACTTACTCTGGAAAAGGAAATCTTTATGATATGGGAATTCCTCCAGAGAGGAAAATAAATTTACCTTGTCCAAAGCTCTAATTATTTTTCCCCCTCATATTGCTGATGTGACTGTAGCCAGTATCCTGATATTGTAATTGTTGAAGATGACAATGAAGAGGAGTACGTGCCTGTCATTCAGAGTACAGAGCAGAGTGAGCCAACCAGAGAATCCGTGAGTGTGGGAAGTGCTGGCGGCAGCAGCCCGCTCATGTCTAGTGCTGTGCAGCTGAATGGCTCGTCCAGTCTTACCTCAGAAGATCCTGTGACCATGATGGATTCCATTTTGAATGATAACATTAACCTTTTGGGAAAGTGAGTGTTCGTTTACATGTTTTTAATTACTTTTCTTATACTCAGTTCAGCAATCAACTTGAAATAATGTTTAAATTTGTACAAATTCAAAGTACTAACGAATGGCAGCGTAAGTGGTACAGTGAGCTTATTTTAGATGCAGAACCTGTATTGTGTTCCTCAGAGTTGAACTTTGTAGTGAGAGAGGTTTAATTGTCATGAGTAGTTGGGGAACTTTGCTGAGCAATTCTTTAGATTTTTTAAAGTGAAATTCTTGGTTTAACTGTAAGATATTTGTGATTTTCACTGTACCAATTCTGTATACTGGTATAGTTTCTATTAAGGGACACATTATATTAAAAGTACAGTAATATATAGTATAAAAGTAATTTGAGTATTAGGAGTTTTAGATTAGTGAGATAGTATAGAAGAAAAAGATAAAGCTACCTTTATTGTAGCACATCTTTTCTGAAACTAATAAAGTTGTGTAAAGGGCATGGGTTTTTCGATTTTCAGAAATCCCAAATCTTAAGTGGAATGTCTTAAAAATAATAAGAACTTACAAATTACCAAGATTATTTTATAGAGCTAAATTACCGGCAGTGGTTTTATTTATTGTTTTTTTTTTTTTTTTATGTACATTAGTGTTTTGCGTGCATGTATGTCTGTGAGGGTGTCGGATCCCCTGGAACTGAAATTAGACAGTTGTGAACTGCCATGTGGGTGCTGGGAATTGAATCTGGGTCCTCTGGAAGAACAGCCAGTGCTCTTAACCACTGAGCCATCTCTCTAGCCCCCAACAGTGGTTTTAAATATAAGAATGAAAACACTTAATCAATCTGAAATTATTACTGTTTTTTTTTTTTTCTTTAGGGTTGAGCTGTTGGACTACCTTGACAGTATTGATTGCAGTTTAGAGGACTTCCAAGCGATGCTCTCAGGAAGACAGTTTAGCATAGACCCAGATCTTCTTGTTGATGTAGGTATTTTGTACACACTTTACCCTGCTGGTAGTTTGTGTACTTATATATGTCATTTAAAGTGAATACATTTTTTATGCACTTTTTGTATTTTGCTTTTTTAATTAATGGTTTTATTAGACAGCGTATGCACATGGATATAGGAACAGTCGTGGGATCGCTGTCTGCCTCTCAGCAGCAGGTGCTCCTGTAACATACCACTCTTCAACATTCCTGCTACGAAGTACAAGCTTGGTCTGGACTTGGTGCTGTGTGTTTTATATATATTTTACTTTAGGCTAAATTGTTACTGAATTAAGATCTATGGAAATTTGTAATAGAAGTGGGAATATTCTAGAGATACTTCTTAATACTTGGGGAAATAATGTTTTCTAGTAAAATGCATTTTGTTACATTTGCTATATGTTTTATGTGTTGATCCTGATTCCCTGTTCCAGTCTTTGTCACCGTCTGTGTGAACTTAACTCTAGTATTGCCTGGACTGGTAGTCTTTCCTCTTTGATTTCAGGCCTTAAGTATCTTTCTCAGCCATTTTGCCTTTTGTCCTGTGGCGCTCTTCTCACTCTCTCTCTCTCTCTCGAGAGCTTTCTACATTCATCTGGCTTTGTTCTACCCACATGAATCTTGTTTTCCCTCTTTCCAAAATCCATTCTTTATTCTGAGAAATGCCTTACAGTAGATCTTCTTTCACAGCAAAGAATTCTGTAGTATTATTATTTTAAGAACTTTTTAATGATGCCAAAGAGATTAGTCCTTTCTTACTCTTCAGACTATTTCCGGTTAATAATTTATATGTTTTCTCATGAAATTAGTCTGTCACATGGTGTGAAAACCCTTCCCCGAGCATCAGTACCACACAGGGTTGTATTCTTCTGTCTCACAGAATTCCTTCCCACGCTGTCCTTGTCACCATGGTAAGTAAGTTAAACTTCCGTGAAGATATTCCATTCCGACATGATAGCACTAACCTAATGGTCCTTCTTGAGTCTGGGCATGAGCTGTCAGCCCCATTCCTGACTCTGAACACGGGTGTTAAAAGTAGTAATAAATATAGCTAAATGCAAGTTTGCATGGTCTTTGGGTCATTTCAGTGTGACACTGAACATTGACTGAATTTGTATTCAAAGCTCCATACGCTGAGAATAGCTCACTGTGCTCCAGTTCTCTCAGGCTATTTGTATCCTATCGTAGAGGTAATACTTACTGCCTCCTTAAACCCAATTCAGGTTTCCGCCCTTTGCTGTGTGTGTGCCTGTCTGTCTGTCTCTCTGTTTCTGTCTCTCTGGTTGTGTTTGTCTGTTTTATCTGATTTTCACCCACTGGGCTTATGGAAGCGGATTTGTTTTGAATTAGATGTCTGGTTTCTGGTATTGCCTCTCGACACTTACTAAATGTTATTGGCTTGGAATCTTTTTAAGCCTGGTCTGCTGTTTTCCTTAGGGTAGCCTTGAACTTGAGGCATAGCTCAGGATGGCCTTGGACTTCAGATCTTCCTGCTGCTTCCTTCTTACATGATGGGATCACAGGCAAACACCATTACACCCAATTTGAACAGTGCTGGTGATCAAACCCAGATAATGCATGCTACTCAGATACTACCAGCTGAGCTACATCTCAACATGGATATTCACTTTTGCAGTTTCTTTGTCGGTTAAGTGGGGCTAATGCTTAACATGAAGGGCTATTGGAAGAACTACAAATAATTAACTCTGTTGTTAAGTCTGTATTTTAGGACTATAAGAGTAGTCAATAAGGGAATTGATTTTTTTCTTGAGACAGGTCTCTTATAGCACACACTGGCCATGTAGCTAACCTAGCTTCTAATTGCTGGGATGTGTTCTGAACAACAGTTTGTTGGTGGGGGGTGTGAGGTCTCGCTCTCTTTCTTCTCCTGTCACCTTAATCGTTGCTTCCTCTAAGAACTTTTCTTTTTCCTAATGTCTCTACTTTTGGGCACTGAGCTGTGTGTGTATTTCTGTTTCTTGTCTTTCTGTTCTCCCTTTATGAACTCTGTGAAGACATGTTGATGTGATTTTGCTTTGAAATGTATTTATCTCCATTTTTTAAAATACTTTTAATGGAATCTTGGTTCAAATTCTACTCCATGAACTTGGTATATTTTGCTTTATTTACCTGTCCTTCGGGTATTTAAATCCTATGCCAACATTTTCTTCATTCCTGAAATTCTGTGTCCATAAGTAGCATTTTTAGTTTTTACAGTAATATTTACTTTGCCCAGGGTATATGTGAATCACTTTGGTTTTCCTTACTGATCATTAAGTACTCTTTTTCAAAATAACATTGACAAACTACCCTAATTTTGTATTTTCTCTCATTTAAGTAAGATTTATGTCACCCATGAATGAGATTGTACTGTCATAGATTTTAAAATCTACCTCTGGCTTGCTGTACTGTAAAACAGCAAGGATGGCCATGATGTTAACCGAGTGCATTGTAGAACTCCGGCTTCGCTTTCTAAAGTTCGGTTCTTTCTGTATCCCTGTGGAGTTAGCAGGAGGGTTTCAGGCCTTAGAATTTAAGAAGTTGTGTCAGTTCCTTATATGTAAATTGGTTGTCTATATTTTGCATCATCTATCTATTGGGAGTATATATGAGATGCTTCTAAGTCTGTGAATAGGATGTTAAGGCAAAAGGGAGAAGGAAGCTTATATTGCTGGCCTTACTTGGCTCCCACCCTGTCTGTAGGTGCAAATTGTATCAGTCAGTTCTGCAATAGGACAGGCTGAATTGGCATACAGATAGAGTAGCCTACTACCAGGGATTTGTGCTCTGTCCCTCTTCAGCAGCCAGTGGGTTATAGGAAAAGAGGGAAGTAAAGGGAACAAGAGCCAAGGATATTTTTATAACTGTGGTCTTTAAAGAAAGGAGTCAGTGTCTAAAGAGATTGGAAAAGGAAAGATAAGTGTGTCCTACATCACATTGTTTTGGGAACCATTAGGTTTGGTCATTTTCATGAAATGAAACCTAATGTCCATTTTTGTGTTCTTAGGAGTCTTACTCCTTATTGGTCAGGGCCTCATCCACTAATGATGGCTTTTCTCTTTTTATTTTTAATTGACTTTTGTATATAACTGTTTTAAGTTAGAACTTCTGTTATTTGGATTCGTCTTAACCATTTCTAGAACATGCTCTACCTTCTCAGTGTTACTATACCTAAAGTACTCATCGATCTTCCAAATGCTTGACTTTCTCTTTGAGCTGATGATACATAGCACCTGGTTTTATTAAGGTCCCTTTGTTTCATCATCTGTATGCCTCTGTTCGTGCTTTTCTCTCCTCTTGTTCTCCAAACTCCTTAGTGCTTCTAAGCCCTACTAATTATTGTAAGACTAGATTGTGTATGAGTATAAGTTGGCTATTTAATGTTAGTATTGTCTTTTAGGTTGTAAGCCCCTGGAGAGCAGAAATACATATTTTCATAGTGTCAGTGATTTCTTTCATGCCCCAATAAATCCCTGTGTAGTAGATTTACTAGGATTTCGAAACTTATGACTTGAAAGTTGTATTTATCAGTTGGCTGGACTTTGAGTACAGCTCATAGGTACTATCTTACCATTTGCTAACTTCTTTGCTATGTAGGAAATAAAATGAAGTAGGGATGTCATTTTGTCAGACGGTGCCACTTGATACTCTTTCACTGTCAGTAGAGTCTATGAATGTGTCACCTAATTAAGTAGGTAGGTAGTCAGTGAATGCTTAGTGTCAAGACATGCGTCTCAGCCTTTGGTGCTGTGTACAGACATGTAGAGTGAGAAAAATAAAAGATAAAATTGAATGGAGATTAATGAGGAGATAAGAGTTCTGGGGAACTGTTTATGTCATGATTTACCGCACTGGAGAAATTCTTACAACCTAAAATCCCACTTAGTGCATGGGCCCACTTGCTTTGCCTTTGTTCGCTTTTCTTTCTGCTTTTCTGCTTTTCCAAACTTGTTTTAATCTGTGGAAACTTCCTCGTGTAGGAGTGACAGCTCTTCACTCATCATGGTTGTATAACAATTTTTAACACACAGATCTTTTTAGATATTTTTTAAACTTATCATCTTTCTTGTTTGGTCTTTCAGCTTTTCACTAGTTCTGTGCAGATGAATCCCACAGATTACATCAATAATACAAAAGTAAGTTTTAATTCATGTTGCTCAGGACCCATAACTATAAAAATATGAACAAAGTCCTAGTAAACATACATAGAAAGTATATCACTCAATTATAGAAAACATTTTATATTCTTACCTATATGTGTGCTTGAGATAGATAGTCAAGTACTAGACGGAAAATTAGCATTTGCTTATGGGGTTATTCTTTTTACTGCCCAATTCTGGCACATGTGGGATTCATTCTCAGTAGGAAATCAGCCTCATAGTGCTGGGAAATCACCCGGCCTTGGCTTGTTCAGACATTTCTTTGAAATAAAAATGACTAAAATAGAATTTCTGTATTTTCTGTTCTTTCTGTAAAAATTTCTCAATTTTTTTAAGTTGAAAATAACTGGCCCCTATTTTTTCTTTAAGTTTCTTCATTTGGTTAGCATTAAAAACAGTAACTAAAACAAGGGTCAGGTTTACTAGGTAGGGGCTGTATGTATATATTTATTCTTTTTTTTTATGCTATAAGAACTTTTACAACAAATAATATCCAGTTGTACTTAGCAAATTGCTAGGAGATTCTTAAAAATAATCTGTCTTGGCAGATGCTTATATATCTTTGTTATTTTTGTATAGCTTAATTGTCTTGACTAATTTGCTCCCCGTATCTAAATATGTATACCAAACTGTCCAATTCTTAATTTTTATTAGCTACAAAATAAAACAAGTTAAATTCTGGACTAATGAAGTCAGTTACAGTCTTGTTCCTTGTAATCTAGAAATAAGGCATCTCAAATAAATGTGAATGATTATAGAGTCGATGAGCAGAGATTTTCTGTTGTCATGTATGAAATGATGGCCTGGCCAGTTTTCCCACAGTTTTGAAGTTTTGTTTATATTGGCTGATTCAGAGCCTCAAAACTTACTGAAATTGTAAGTAGAAAGTTCATTGTGCATTGTTGGATGATTGGCAGATGACATACTATATCTGAAAATGGCCAAACCTCCTAAATATTTTTTGTTTTGTAAGCTGTATGTCACAATTGTGAATGCTATAACTGTGGACTAAGTAGATATGAATAATGTGGTTGTGTTTTGATAGACTTTTAAATAAACAAGCATAAGCTGAATTTCACCATCATTTGCCTAGGCTTATAGTATGATTTTTGCCATTATATTAAGTGCTATTAGTGTAATAAGTATAATCACATTATATTTTAAATTAGTGAATATGCTTTACTGTTTATTGCCAAAACTGAGTCATTGTTCTTTGATTATCCTCTTTATTCTAGAAACTAATTACTTAGAATTTTCAGGAATATCAGTAATACAGAAAATTACATATTGCTTTTGGATGTTATGAAATATATTTAAGGTTGATGTTTTTATTATAGTTCTAAGTTCGGTAATTTGAAAATATTGATTTTATCTCATCGTTTTGTTCATGACAATATATGACATGTATCATGATATTTTCTTAGTGTAGATACATTATAACTGAGTGGTGACTGGTAATGAATAAGAACTTACATGGGAAAATGCATTCATAATTTTGGTTCTCAGGTTTAAAATATCAGCAGTGGCATCCTTGGGAAATACCTCTTTTAAGGAGTTTAAAAATGTATTAACATTTATGTATTATGACTTTTAAATGATGAACTATTTTTCCTTAAATATTTGGGATGGTTTCGTTTTCATGCTGGAGTCATTGTTTTTCCAGAATCTTGGAGACTTTTACTGCTTCATTTTATGATAGCTATCAGGGGAGTGCAGGAATTACACAGATGTTTATTGTACCATACATGGTAAAGCAGCATGTAGAAATATGGTAGTACTTGGTGATAGCTGGTTCTTAGCGTGTTAGGGAACAGTTGAGCCCCGTCTGCACCTCAGAGTTTGAACTCTGATGAGATGCTCTTGTAGCTCAACAGCATTGTAGATTTAAGTCCCCTGTGGTGACTGGAAGAAAGACAGTGACTAAAGAATCAACTGAGTTGAAACAAAGGAGTCACAGAAAGGACAAGAAGAAATACAGCTAAGGTGTGGAAGAGCATAGTTTAGAGATGTTACCATGTCATCCTTAGCAACTTGAGTGCACTTATTTGTCCAGGCTCCTCTGCTCATGTGGAGAGCCTTATGTGATGCATTTTTAATCAAACTGTTTAAAGTCTGTAATTCGTTCTACCCTCACCAGCATATGAAGCTGTCTGTCCTTGATTTATCCCTGTCTTTTTTCTTTGACAGCTCTGACTGTCCTGTTACTGAAATGCCCATTTCTTTCATCCTACTTTGGGTACTTTATTCTTGAGGACTTTGCCAGTCTGGTTGACTCCAGATTTCTCTGTAATTTGTCTTTTCTGACGTTTCTCTTTCCAGTATATTTCACATGTGTTGATGTTATTTTATCAGTTTTTAATTTTTGACACTTTTAAGAACTATGAAATGCAAAAAAGTATGTATATGTATGTGTGTATATATACGTATATGTATATACACACACACACATACACACATATTTTTCTTCCAGTCTGAAAATAAGGGATTAGAAACCACCAAGAGCAATGTTGTTCAACAAGTTTCAGAAGAGGGAAGGAAATCTAAGTCCAAACCAGGTAAGTGTGGAAGTAGTCTGTCTTTCTGTAGGTTTTTCTTCTAAGAATTTCAATATAGAATTTCAAGTAAATCCTGGGAGAATTAGTCCTGCTCAGCAGCTGAGTGGGCCGGACCCTTGCACAGCATGCGAAAAGCCCTCGGTTCGGTCTCCAGCACTCCACAGCCATCCAAACAAGTGAAGGCTGACTGCACACGTGGCCCCTGAGGACGCTGTCTCAAGTTTCTAGTGTTTAAACAAAGCCTAAATGGTGTTGTAATGGTTCTCGTAGTTTCAATTTTTTCCACTTATTTAACATTAAAAGATGAATTTCACAGCTAAATTGCTGAGCCAGGGTCTAACTTTCCTGTCTTACATGTTCTAAAATTTAGTGACATAAAGCATATAATTTCTTAATTGGTTATATAATTTTTTTCTGATCTTTATAGATAAACAACTTATCCAGTATACTGCCTTTCCACTTCTTGCATTCCTTGATGGGAACCCTGCTGCTTCTGCTCTTGAGCAGGGGAGTACAACAGCAGCAGCAGAAGTTACACCCTCTGCAGATAAACCCATAGAAGTTGATGAGCTTCTAGATAGCAGCCTGGACCCAGAACCAACCCAGAGTAAACTTGTTCGCCTGGAGCCACTGACTGAGGCCGAAGCTAGTGAAGCCACACTCTTTTATTTATGTGAACTGGCTCCCGCGCCTCTGGATACTGAGATGCCACTTCTAGATAGTTAGACCCCAAGTGGACACTGTGTATATATTCATCAAAGTGATGAAGTATTTATTTTAAAGTATCATTTGGTACTCTGGTTTTGTAAATTACCTTTTGTTTAATCAGATACTGTGGAATAAAAGCACCTTTTGCTTTTCTCACTAACCACACTCTTGCAAAGCTTTCAGATGTTACTCCGCTGCCTAGGTATATAAATTTTAATGCACATTATTGGCATATCTTAAGTTGAATTCAAATGGCCATTTTCTCCAGTTGTAATTTGGATTTTTTTTTTTTTACACAAATATGACCATTAATCCCAGTTAAATGTGTTTATTTTCAATTGAGTTTAATGTCTAGAACTGAAGTAGAAAACTCTGGTCCAGTTACTTTTATTAGAGATTTTTCACTTGGCTTATTTTTAAAACTGGGAACAAAAAGTGCCTGTATCTTGTAATATTTCATGTCTCTCTCTGTTCAGAGAAATTCTTTTATGTTCATGAAATATATTCATGCTAACAGACAAGGCAAAGTGTGCAAGAGTTATCAGCCACTCTGGAGTGCTTCTAGCTCTGCAGACACAGAATGTGGAGGTGGCTGCAGTCAGCCCGGCCCGCGTAGACTAGTGAAGTACGTTTTCTGGTTTGTGTTCTTTTGACCATGTTATTTAGTAAAATAAATATGACAGATGTCGAGTACTAGTATTTGTTGAGTCGTCTTTGGCAGTGATGCCCACATGAAATGATTTTCCTTCTCATAGGAAGGAGGCTTTAAACTGTATGTGTTGTCCATTTTATCACACTGTGAGTCACATCAAAATCTTTGTGCTTTACCTGAAAAGGTTGAGGCTTACTGTACATTGCAGTAAGGCAGGAATATGATGCTTCTGATCTTTATGTGCTTTAATGTTCTTTGTTTAAAAAGTATACTGGCTTGCTTTCTATGTTTCTAATAAAGAGCTGAGAGAAAAATTCCTCTCATTGCTGTAAATAAGATGAGAATATTGCCACCAAATGCTGACATTTTTTGCAGTGTAAGAAAATCAAGTGAATTTGTCCTTTTCAAGAATTGGAGAGGATTTAATGCCACGCTAACTTAAAACTTGGAGAAGTCTACATTCTGGCAAAGGCCTAGAAGGAGTGCATTTAATTCCTAAGTACTATATACAATTATATAGTATTTAGAGAACACTTCCTTTGGCCATACTATTCCTTGGGTATTGGAATTTTTCTTCTAAGTGGTAAATTAGAATTCTAATAAATTGACAGGAAAATTGTAGTCTAGCATTTCCTGTTCTTTTCTGACCTTCCTTCTGTCATCATCTAGTCTACATTCCTTCACTGCCTTCATGCAGAGAAGTACACAGCTTTTAAGTATACATTCACCAAAGGAACTGCCTGGGCTTTCGAAGTTGTCCTACAGGAGAGTCACCTATACCTCCTGCATACTTGCTTTGTAGACTTATCACCTGATAAGTTACGTTCTGAGCTTTTGAGGTCAGTCTGTTTTTAGTATTTACTGATACGAAAGAGTCCAAATTTTGTTAAATTGTTAAAAAGATACCTTTATTTTTCCCATAAATATATCTTTTACTGGGATAAACAGGACTCAAGGTTTAATAACTGCTATTGAGCATCAGTTTTGGTTTTTTTATTGATACAGCAAACATTAAATGAAGAAATTTTCTTACAGAAGATATCAGTTCTTTTAACATTTATAATTCTATGAGAATACAGCTAGTCATCAGGTTATATTTAATTTTTCTGAAAGAAAAGCATCAAAAAGGTATAGACAGATGTGAAACTAGACAAGAAGTGAAAGTGAGCCTTGGTGCCATCCTCTACCCAAATCTGAGCCTGATTTGTCAGAAGAGCCCTATCTTTACTCCTGTGTAAAGGCCATACACTTTGAACAGCCCAGCAAATACAACAGGTTACAGTATTCTTCCATGTGACTCCCAGTTGATAGAAACTTCTTGCAGTCAGCTCAGCTGGTTTTTGATTCTTCCCAGGCAGCTGGGGCTTCTCTGATGGTCTTTGAGCTCGACCTCCTTTCTGTCTGAGGGCAATTTAGTTTTTACCAAGTGCATCTGGTCAGTTTCGGGAAATTACTGGGCTGTTTTGAGTTGTTTTCCTTCCTGCTAAGGATGCAGTATTTTAATCTCAGAGGAAACTGTTACATAATGAGGAGTGTTGTTTTCCACCCCAGTTGTCGCCAGCAAATAGCCTTTGGTCTGGCCACAACTTCTTACATATATATGTGTGTGATATTCTGACTAAAGGGATGAATGAGCCACAAAGGAAAAATAGGAAACTGATACATCAGTGGGTTCCAAAACAGTGATTACACTTGTTCTTATTAAAGGTTAATCTTAAACTGGCTTGGTATATAGCATGTAAGCAGAAAGAGTACATGATTTTAAACGTAAAGGTGGCCACGGGTTAAACTTTAACTTGTAAAGGCAAGCTACTCCCGTATCTTGTGATTGTTTTTTCACTGACCCAGAATTTAAGAATTTCCTTACTAAATTTGTACCCAATGCTTAGTCATTCACCCACCAAAAGACATCTTTAGTTTTGGCTGTTTCAAGCTGTTGGAATGGTTATAGATCAGAGTTCAGTTCTCAGTACTAGTCAAGCAGTTCACAAAACACTTTTAACTAGCTGCAGAAAATCCAGTGCCCTTCTTTGGCCTTCTGTCTTGTCTGTCTGCGGCACCCCCTTCCCATCACACACCCACCACACAGTTGTTTGCCTAAATACTCTAGTTTGGCAGCTCCTATAATTGGGTATCAAATGTCCCATGTTGACAGTGTGGTTCCCAAGATACTCATGGGCAGTGATGGCAACTTCAGAAGGTGGGACCTTGTGGGCAGATCTTTGAAAATTATGTGACCTCATTCATTTTGAGGGGTGAAGAGTCCAGAATCTTGTTCTGCTATGGTTCTCACTGGTATAATTCCTTGGTACCCCCGAAGAAATGAGAACACTTGTGTACTGGAACCATCAGACTTAATGAGCCAAAATAAACCTTTTTATAAATCCTCCAATTACTCCATTTAGTGATAGAAAGGTAATGGATAGGACTATTCTATCAGTACAGTTTTGTGCTAGGTAGTATTTATGCCAACTTCAAACAGGCTGGGGCTATTTGCAAATAGAAAGCCTCAGTTGAGAAGATGCTCCAACTGTACTGGCCAACAGGCAACCCTGATGGTCATTTTCTTAAATGGCCTTAATGGAGTGGCAAAGTCCATTGAGGTGGTACCACTGCTGGGCCAGCGGTTCTGGGATGGTATAAAACAGGCAAACCAAGTCATAGGGAGTGAGCCAGTGAGCAGTATTCCTCCACGGCCTGTGCATCAGCTCCTGCCCTGAAGTCCCTGGATGGTAGACTTCAACTGTGAGATGAAATAAACCTTTCTTCCCCAAGTGGCTTATGATCATGATGTTTTATCACAGCAATAGAAATCTTGAGACATTTTATTGTTGGCTATATGAAAAACACTGACCACAACTTTAAAAAGAGATGGCTGGTGGAAAACAGGTGTGCAGTGTCCTCCAGACTGAACTGTACCTCCTGCAGGTTCTTTAGGGGTAAGAACACCATTTTTGAGAACCAACTCCAGGATTCATTTACAAACACAAAGAGGGTAATTTCAAAATAATTCATTTGTCAGAAGTCAAGGCAGAAAATGGATATTTGACAAGTTCTTTTCACAGAGGAAAAAAAATTGAGTTAAATCCACCTAAATTTGTAATGCTCAAGAACTAACACTACACATTTTCTCTGAATTCATTTATTTAAGAGAACACAGCCATTCAAAATTGTGAAATAGTATTAACACAGAATAAGGTTGGGAAATGAAGATAAGTTGTTATATTACATTTGCACAATAAATATTTTAAGGAAGCAAATACATATTTTAAAAGCTTTAACTAGACACACATAAATAACTAAGCATTTTTATCTAAATTAAGTGGACTACTGATTTTCAAGTTGAATATGTCAATATCATGGCAGTAAACAAACATTTTAAGCATGTCTAGATATGTAGTGTAATTTAAATGGTCTATTCTGCAAGTTCATTATCCTCCTGGTCTTTATGTTTGGACAAAAAAAGCATGCTAGACAGCAGCACTACATAGCGCACAAATTACCCACCATTATTTATAAAGCGAATTACAGATCTGGATACAAAAGTTGTTATGTCAGAGTGCTGGCTACTTTTTGTAGACTACTTTTTGTTTCCCAATGTTGCCATTAACTAACTTTTGAGTTAGTTGACTTTATTTTAAAATGAGAACTGGACTATGAAGTACCTAACCCAGAACCTTACTGGGTTTCCCGTTTTGATTTGTAAACTTAATTTCAAAATTTTCTAACAATGATTAGTCTTTTCAAAAGCTTGTTTAAATGTTCAGAGTTGCTTACATCTCCATGAAATCCATAGTTATGTGTTCATAAAGACCAAACAAAGTTCATTTTTTGGAGAAGGCCACTCTTTCCTACAGAGAAAGATCTTAGATCACACGAGTCTTCACTTTAAAACACATGACCAGTGACTTTCTGTGTAGGCTCTTGTTACTTAGCCCCCCTCCACATCCTATACTGTTTTCCACTAAACAACATTCTGTACCGAAGTAAAATCCTGACAAAATTAAAGTGACTCGCATCTTTCAGACAACTAGCTTAGGACTTAGAATTTTAAAACAGCTATTTGCTTTGCAGTCCCCTGTAAGGCAACACATTAAGTATTTAAAAAGGCAGCCATACACTTAACGTTTCTAAAATAGCATAAGGTCTAACACAATTTTGAAACCAAATGTCAAAAATTTTTCTCGTATGTACAGAGCAGATGATATGCCTATCAATGTCCATCTTTCCTAATTTGCCACTGTATTAAAAATTCTCCCTTTGCAATTCATATCATCAGTACACTTAGCAAGAACATGGATAAAATGGCAGGAAATCTAATTCATGCAAGAGAAAAATAGTAAGTTACACAACAGCACATACAACTTTACAAAAATTGGGAATACTGTTAATGTCAAATAAACAGTGACCAAAATGGGGCTTTCATGCCAGAAGTCCCACTTAGTCAAAATCTCGATTTGTAAGAACAAGCGGTGCCACCAGTGTCCAAACATACAGGACAATGCCAATCCAACTGGAGGAGATTTTCACCCAGACTGCTGTCCACTGACTCTTCATCTCGCGAGAAGGCTCATACCTAAAATATGAGGAAAAATAGAAGTGACAGGTGGATTGTGTTAGTAAGCCATCAAGCTGGTAGGCCCCTTAATTCAAGCTTCCTTTGTATGGAGTCTGATATCAATGAGGAGTAGCTCATCCTGTTGCTATGCCTTCCATAATGCTATAGCAGATCTTTCACACAGTTCTGAGGCACAGTATGTAATTCATACATACTATTAAATAAAAGCAGAAGGGAACTCAGTAAGATGTGTCTATTCCGTCCAAGGGTGGGATGTTTATGGACTCCCTTCTCAACCCCACTTCCTCCCCTTCTCAGATTTTGACAGGTGGGGAAGGAACTATATCCTGAAGTTAGCTAAGTTTTGTACACACACATACACTTTTTGGGGTTTTTTTGAGACAGTTTCTCTGTGCAGCCTTGGCTGTCCTGGAACTCACTCTATATATAAGGCTGCTTCTGCCTCCCAAGTGCTGGGATTAAAGGCATGTGACACCACCGCCTGGGTTAGCTCTAAATTTTTAACATTTACTATTATAAGCTATCAAATTTAGGAATTTTATAAAATATTTCATAATAAATGAGTAAATACTAGCCTCAAAAATATCAGAAAACTGTATTTTTTCTCCACCTTTTTCTGGTTCATTAAGTAATGATATGCTGTTTAAAGAAATTAATTAAAACTTAACGTCAAACATACTTGTCTAACCACATAGGTCAATGCCTACTTTGTTTAGAATCTTTTGGTAATCATTTGAGACAAAATCTAAAAGTTTAAACAGTTACTTTTATCAGTAAAGTATGAATTAATTTTGATGGGGATTACAAAAAATTATAGTTAATAGCATGGTCTTCTTGTGAGACTCCTAATAATGGGATTAGGGGCTGACTATGACTGTTGCTGGCTTTTAAGCACCCTGTTCTCCTACGGGGTTGCCTCATCTAACCTCAACAGGAGTAGAGGTACCTAAGTCTTACTGCAACTTGATATACCATAGTTGACTAATACTCATGGGAGATCTGCCCTTTTCTAAGGAGATGGGGGAGCAGGGAGCAGAGGGGAGAGGGGGGGGGGGACCCAGGGTAAGAGGAGGGGAAAACTGATAGTGATGGGAAAAAATGAATATATTAAAAGTGTCTGAAAGTCAACTCATATTAATATATTTGCATCAAGAAATTTCAGACATCTGTTTTTTTAACTTTAACTTTTTGTTTTACGCATTATATGATCATTTTGCCTCTATGCATGTCTGTATATACAGTGTCCATGTCCAGACAAAGGTATCAGATCCACTGGAAATGGATAATTGTGAGGTACCCTATGGGAACCGCAAGAACCTGGGTCCTCTGGAAAAGCAGCCAGTGCTCTTAAGCAGAGTCATCCATCTCTCCGGCCCAACTTTTCAGATGTTTTAATGATACAGTTTAAAAAGAATGATCTTTTTAAAAACTATGCTGTTACTACAGTATAGTATGTTAGGAATAAATACAGTTAAATAAAAGCTAAACAATATGTTAAACAACTGTTAACATGAATTTCAGTTAAAACATGCTTATACAGTTTTCCATTTAAGGTTCTTCAACATTTGGAACAATAATGTTTGTGTAATTTTTAAAGAAGTCTGCAATTATCACACTCTCAGAATTCACTTTAACTACAGAAATACATCAGAGAACTAGAATGTACTTTGGAGATCAAGAAATGGCTGAGCAGGTAAAGAACTTGCCTTGTAAACATTAGGACTCAAGTCAGATCCCCAAAATTCACATTTTTAAAAAGCCAGGTCTGGTGCCACTCACTTGTAATTCTAGCACCAGAGAGGTAGAAATGGGAAAAAAAAAAAAAAAAAATCAGTAGAATTTTCAGGCTAGCTAATCTAGTGTTCCAGAACAGTGGGAGAAAATTGTGTACAAGGCCTCGAATACGTTACTTCCATCTCTGACCTTCACACACCAGGTATACATGCACATACATATACACAAACATGCACACACACATACACATACCCATTTTACAATAGAGTCATGGAAAACACCACCAAAATAATCTGAAGTTACCATAAAATGTAAGTACCTGTACCAGTTGGTAAGGGTCATCATGATATAAAGTGAGGCCAGGAAAAGCATGAAGTGAAAGAAAGAGTAACTGTAAGTGACACCATCCCTTTCATTATCTACAGCTCGGTGAACATCATCACCATCTTCTAGTGATCCATCACTTCTGGCATTCCCATCTTCTATTAATGTTGACTCATCACTCGTTAGAGTCAGTTTATTAACCTGACTATTGTTGGAGGTACGGATGCTGCATGAACAAAATCAGAAAGAAAAGTTTTGTTTTCTTTGTTAACAAATGATTCTTTAATCTACATAAATCTTGTAAAAGTAGATTCATAGCCTGTCTTACCTGGAATAAAACACACACAGCAGGAAAAGAACCAGGCCTATAATCCCTTGAGGATGCCACCACTGAACAGACTGCCCATCCTTTGGAATAGGGCGTGTGGTATTGAAGCCAATGATGCTTAGTAGACTTGGATTACAATTTGTTTCTATAAAGTACATTAAGGTCAAGTTAAATATTAGAGTAACAAAAAACAAATAGGAACCTCCAAAAGGGTTTAAAAAGGTACAAATTAACAAAATACTTAAACATAATTTGTATGTTTTAAGATAGAAAACTAAAATCACTTTTTCCAACCTTATCTAAGAGCCAAGGTATCTACATCAACAAATGAGTAAAACTTAGATAACCTAACTAAAATTAGTACATTCAGAAATACAATGCAAGCTCTTGTAATCACTTTACTATCTAACAAAACAGACTTCACAATTTTATAGTTGGAGGTGGGGGGGTTACCACAACATGAGGAACTCTTATTAAAGGGTTCCTGCATTAGGAAGTTTGAGAACCACTGCACCAAAGTATCCAATATATATTCATTTTTAATTCTAACAAATCTAAATCTTCAGTCTCCACTTTACTAATGAAAACTACATAAGGATAACTACTCAAGCAAATCGTCAGTGGTATTTCAAAATTACATATTTTGGGGTGAGGGGAAAAGATTGTCTATATGCTAAGATCCCTGTCTTTGTAATAACTAAAAAAACTTTTAATGAGTTTACAATGAGTCAGAGAAAATATCTTAAATATAGTGAAAATGTATGATTTCATATGATTTTTAGAACTATATCATTTTGTAGTGAACGAAAGACTAAGTGAAAAGAAAAAATAGCAATACATCAAAGATGAATTGCTTCTTAACATGCTTTATTCCTCAACTAGCTGAATTAATTTCATCTCTTAAAAATGACCAATTTTGAATTTAATAAATCCATACTGCATGACTCGTTATAAACAAAACATACCTGGTTCATTGGTCATAGCAGACCATGTCAAATACATTGTGTAGACTGTAATTACTGAAGACTGTAACAAGCCAGATCTTGGTTGTGATTCCTACGAGCAAAATATTAATGCTGATAAATATCTGACATCACTCTCATTTATAAAAACTTAGAAAGGGAAAGGCTTTATAAAATGAGTGCTAAGAAGTGCATACTTGGATCTTGGGCAGTATAGACATCACAGAGGCACCAATGCAGAGGAGCATGTTGACACTGATAAATGCCTTATTTTCCGAACAACTGGCTGGGTGCGTATAGTAGACAAAAAATAGGATGACGGCAACTAAAGACAGCAGATAATTCAGAGCTGTGGCTGACAACAGGGCTGCGAAAGAAAGACAATTGAATTTACAAAAGTTAATTTATAAAATACAACTTATTTTTATAAAAGTATTAGAAAATCAGTATGGTACTTGTTTTTAAATAAATCTTACGATTTTTGTAACCAGTCAACTCAAGCTCATTATTATAATTATACTACCATAGAAATCCCCTTAGGTGTTAGGCGTCCTTTGCATTTTTATATAGTGTTCCAGAGTTTTTGTTTTTTCTGCTTGTTGCTGATGAATTACACAACTCTGTTTCTAGTCTTCCCATTAAATTTTGTACTTTAATGTACTGGGAATTTGGCTGCAAAATTACAGCTTTAAAGAAATGAACTCTGAGCATCATTTTGGCTATTCAAGGCTCTTTTGGTTTCTTTTACTGGTTTCCAGATAAATTCCTGGTTTATAAGTCACAAAACTTTCAACAAGTTGCTAATATATAGTCACTCAGAAAATTAAATTGAAAACCTCTTTATAAGAAATTAAAATACAAAATTCCTAAGTGATTTCCTTGCAATCTATCCTGTTCTTATCAATGTTCACTATACTGAGGAAACTCTATGAAATAAAAGCTTACCTGCATACCAACATCTTGAGTTCCCTTCTTCCATTTTTTCAACCCATGATTCATTCCACGAATGGGCAAAATCAATAAGTAAAACGAGTTGTATGAGGATGAAACAAAAGGCACCTGCCATGCCTACATAAAACCACACTAAAAGAAAAAAATAGTGTATTTAAGCAAAGGGATGACTGCTTTAGCTTTTATTATTTTCTTAATAATATGAATACAAAAAGGATAACAAAATTGTATGCAAATTGATTTTGCAGCTGCAGATTAAAAAAAAAACAACCAAACAATAGTCACAACTTTAGATAGAAGTTACTTTGGTTTCTTACACAAAACAAAACATTACCATAGAATATTTTTAAAATTCTCACCAGTTGTAAAAGTGCCTTCTGGGATGAAGAAAGCGCCAATAATAATTGCAATTGCTGTAGCAAATTTAAAGAACCAGAATCTAAAACAGAAACAAATGTTAATAAGCACCCAAAAAAATAACTCAAATAGTAAATCTTTTCTGAACCACTTAAAAAACTTTGTTAACAGATCTAAGCATATATTGAGGATGAAAAAGACCATTATATAGGCTATTGTAAAGATGATCTTAAGAAGAATGTGCCATCAATTCTTTTAAGAATACTGGCTTCAATTCAAAGGTATGAGTTGATAACATGTGAATATATAAAGTATAATTTCATTTCACAAATGAATAGCTTTAATTAAGTTATGACAAATGCCTACATCCAAAACAGTAATTTAAGACAGCCAATAACTAATAGAAAAAAGAAAAACTTATAGAGCATTTTTTTTATTATTCTAGCACAACATTTTAATTTTCTGCCTTTGGCACAACATATCAAAAAAATAAACAATAAAACATTTTTTTTAAAAAAATTAGTTCTTAAGAAGAAACAGATAAAATTAAAACATTCAAATAAAATACCAGATGAACTACTCAATATTACAGGAGATTCACTAAATTTGTACTTTTTTTCTTTCTAAGTTGTGGAAAACAATCATCTAGAAGATCAACACCAGTTTAGCAATACAGTTTCTTTTTGGCTGCCTTGTAGATCTAGGAAATTGAGAGTTCTATATAATAGGACTGGTTTACTAAAACCGAAAAGAAGAGGCAACAGCACTCTTCCTTTAATTACACATGTACACCCTCCTTTGAAATTAAAATACATAACCAGAGGTGATGCTGATAGATGACCAGCACTACTATTTAATATCCAAAGCAAGAGTTTCTCTAGTAAAAGCAACCATTTTTAGAACTTTTTTATGGAAAATATAATTCTTTTGTAATTTATCTAAAATTCAAAATCCCTGGGAGGAAAAAGTCTATCTCAACTTTTCTCTCAAGTAACCAAAGCATACCCATTGTGGACCGCAGCTCTAGGATCACTGCTGCTTTTCACTTTGATCATCAGTAAAGAGAGGAGAAGATAGAACATGGCCAAACCAAAGCACAAGCGATACACAGCTTTGTAGCCAACCAGAATATTACAAGGAACAACACCCTTCTCATTCTCACAGAACCCAGGAATCTAGAAAAACAAAACAAAATGGGTTTATGATCAGTACTTTTCATGAACTAAAAGTTCCACGTAAACTGTAATTGCTTTAAAGGTCAGAAATACACACACACACCACACACACACACACACACACACACACACACACACAAAAGCCTGCTGCATTTTAATCAGGTAAAATGGGGGAAGGGGCAGGGAGGTTGGAGAAGTTAGGGCCAGACATGGTGGCCCAGGAATTTAATCACATCATTTGGGGAGGCAGAAGCAGGCAGAGCTCTATGGTTTCAGTGTCAGCCTGGTCTTGGTATACACTAAGACCCAAGCCAGCTGGGGCTACATAGAGAAACTTTTTCTCATTAAAAACAAAACAAAAAAAAGTTATAGCTTCCAGATAAACACATAATAAACAAACAATGGCCAAGTATAAGATGGATGATTATTCTGAGCTACAGATTTAATTTCTTAAATATGTATTTGAGTGTTACATAAAAACAAAAATATACACTTACGGTGTACCATAATTCTAAATTTTATAAAACTTGCATTCTACTGTGATATACTGAATTATATATATTTGTTATGTGGGAAGAAGTGAACAAAAGCTTAAAGAATTACATAAAATATCACTTGTAAAATAGTAGCGAATAAAAAAGTAGCTTTTTCAAGCCAATGCTTTTTAAACAGATTTTGAGTATAGGACCTTTAAATGCTATTTGTGATCATAAGGATATTATTGACTTAACTTGAGCTGACAGTATATTCATATTTTAATTTAGAATCTTGAGAAGCAGCAGTGACCCATTTTAGAAAGGAACACTGGGTGGAGGTGGAAAGTTGCAGTACAGACCTTTTGCTAGGCAACAAGGGTGAGGCTTGCTGTCCATCAACATACACATAGGCTCACAGACACAAGGTCACATTGAAATCAGAATGTAAAAAGGGAACTTTTGTGAGGGAAGTGGCAGTATGTACAAAAATAAACTGTTTCTCCCAAGCCTAGCCCCAGGACTCCAAGGATACTCAGCTCTAGATATTAGTTTTGTACTAGTTATATCCCAAGTCCCTACCTTCATCTATCCTTGGTACTGAGAGACCAAAAAGATTAAGAATTAGCAACTATTATTACTTAAGGCCTGAACTATGTGGGTGGAGAATTCTAGTAATGCCCTGAGGGGAAGGACTGCCTTACTGCATTCTTTCCCCACCCACTAGAGATAACAGTTGCTAGGAAACTGGCCCATCCCCCTAGGGAGGTACATCAGGTCATTATGGTCTGGGAACCTTCCTCTAGCCAATCAATTCAAAATGTAGCATTTTGACCAATAGATGCTTGCCAGGCAGAAATTGCCCCTGCCTTGGGCATGCTGGGAGGGACCAGAATCTATATATCACCCAACTAACCTGGGCATGGGGCGCTTGGGAGCCAAGCTGCAGCTTGTAATTTACAATAGAAAGAACATCATGTATTTACAGCGGAGTCTGTTCATTCCTGGTCTCTTGGGGTTCGTGAACTGGGCAGAACAGTACATTCACAGTCTTTTCCAGTTCTGTCTACAGCCTGCCTGCTTGTGGTTTTTCTCATTGCTTGTTTGTTTGCTGACCTTCCTCTTTGCTAATTTCCTTTAGAGCTGTTGATCAGGTTCTAGCACTGCTAACCCTGAGTCAGTTTCTACAGCATATGCTGCCAGGATTTCAATTTCCATCTCAGAACACATACTTAACTCTGTCTGAATTAGTGTTTTCTATTTCCTCATGATGTATAGTGTGGCTTCCATAGCATCTACCCAAAATTCATATTTCAAATTTATTTATGAATGTGCATATGCCATAGTACACTTATGGAGATCAGGGACAACTCAGGGGAGTTAGTTGTTTTTCTCTTTCCACCATGTGGGTTCCTGGAAAAGAACTCAGTTCATCTAGCTTGGTAACAATTGCTTTTAGCCATGCCACAAGCCATTTTACTCACCCTAAAATTCCTATCTTGTAGCTCTAATCCTTAAGAGAACAAGATTAGGAAGGGAAAATGACTAGATCATCAAGATTTATCCTTCATAAAAGGCTCTGTGCCTTAATATAAAAAGGCATGATACAGCTTTCTACTCCTTTCCTTACAATGTGAAAATGCAGGACTTCAAACAAAACAAGATTCTCACTGGAACTAAACTTTGGCACCTTAGTCACAAATCTCCCACATCTAAACACATAGAAAATAAACTCCTGTTAATCCACATTTGTAATATTACTGTTTGGCAGCCTGAACTACATGAACACAGGCGTGTGCTATAGCAACATTTTAATATTCATTTTTGATTATGTGTCTCTGTGGAGATGTGTGCCCATGGGCCCTGAAGAGGGCTGTCAGATCTCTAGGAACTGAAGTTCAAACAGCTGTAAGGAATCCAACAGTTCTTGTCATTAAGAAGAGCAGCAAGCACTGAACCACCTCTCCAGCCCTGTGTCTGGGTTTAAAGCATGCATTTTCCTCCAAGTTTCCAAGAACTGCAACTGGACTGTTAAGATTCTAGCACTACCAGTATGTGAATGTCAGTCATGACGTCCACAAAATCCACTTGAGGCTTAGTCCCTATTCCCTCTTGATCCTATTATTTCAATAGCCTCTATACCACTAAGTGTTTGACTTCTATCTTCACCATGGTTATCTTGAGGCATAATTTGCTCAACACCTTTCCCAGTCATTACTGCTTCATTTTTAGGTACTGCACTTAAATTTTACTTATTTTTAAATGTCTCCTTTTCAGGAACAAAATGAAAACTCACAACGTCGGCTTTCCTGTCACAGTGACATTACCAAGGTACAGTTTTCTTTACTTTTTCATTGATATACATTAGTTATACCTAATGGCTTTCATTGTGACATTTTTGTACATACATATACTGTACTCTGATCATATTCACCCTGATCATCACTCTGATCATCTTTTCTTGTCTCCCTCCCAACTCCTGCTGATCTCTTGTCATCTTATTTGTCCTGTTTCTACTTTCATGTATTTTTTTCCCCTTTGCCCCAATGACAATTTTGTTAGCGTTGCTTCCAGAGAGGTGAAGGGTTTTTTACAGGACCACAGCCACCTTAGCACTAGCTACACCGCTGAAGAAAATGTTTCCCTCCTCCAGCAACTACTAACTGCATGTAAGTTCCTGAGCTAGAGAGCCTGTGAGTCCTCTCTTTTTCCACCACTGGATGTTAGTGGGTCCAATCCTGTGTACATCAAAGATGCTATGAGTTTGCAAGGACTCAAGTATGCCTCAAAGCTAGGACTTGACACCATTCTTCATCTTCCTCTGGCTCCTATATACTTTTTTGTCCCTACTTAAATAAGCAATGTTCTCTGAGCCTTGAAGCAGTGACACAGATTTCCTATTTCTGACTGAACATTCAACTATCAACTTATTTTCAATACTAATCAGTTTTTAGGCCTCTACAGGTACTGGTGTCCACCATAAAAAAATAAGCTTCTCTGGCCAAAGACAACAATACCACTGATCTATACATTTGAAGAACAGTTACTGAGAAGGCTATCTGATGGGTAGTCCATTCAATAGACAGCAGCATGAGCATCTCCAGTAGGCCCAACACTCTCAGTTGAGGCTTACAGTAAAAGGCTTTTACTAAATACTCCTTCCAATGCAGTAGGTCTCTCTAACAGGCATGTCACTATTGTACCTTTGGACATATCTTGCCTGGCTAGTTGGTACTGTTATTTGCAGAGTCAACAACTGAGTACCACTATTGGCTACAATTCTTTCCCAACAGCCTGTATAGCACCCACTGGTATGATGAGGGCTTGCTGGCAGAAAGGAAGTGTCCTGACCACTTCCAGCCTGATTTCTTTATGTACCGAGACTAAAGCAAGTAGTGTCTTTAGTAATGGAATCTACTATCTAGTTCTGGTGGGAAACCAACAATTGAAGAAATTGCCCAGGAACATATTCTGTGCTGCTATCATAAAACTGAACAAGCTACCTCATATTCTTTGTCTTTCCTGCAAGAATTATTACCTACTAAAACTGGGGTTACACATATTGCTATATTTTTATATTGCTCTACTTTTAGTACCCAAAAGTTATGTATATTCTACAATTTTAGTCCATCAATAGTAAAACAAAAGACTGACCTTATTCAGTTGTTCTTCCATTCCTGGTATTAACATTACACAAGCTACACACACTCCAACAAGCAAGAAAAGTGCATAGATCAATCTAGTCACAGTGGAGTTGTTTCCACTAGGGCAGCACCGGCACAGCAAACATGGGGCACTGCCACACAGACATGGGATCTGGGGAAAAACATCACAGATCATCAGAGTTTAAAATGGCTCAACATTTGTTGAAACTATTCGTTGTAGACAGTGGCAATTCAAAAAGATTAAAAGTATTTGGTTTGCATACATTATCTATACACTCTAAATCAGAAAGGCAAAGATGGAACAAAATCAAACAATACATAGCCTTTGTCCTCTAAACTAAGTAAAAGTATTTAAAAACACGGAAATAGCCAACAGCAACCAAGATTTTGCTAAGATTCCTAAACAGCACAGTTAATACGCTCACCTCCAGCCGTGCATCCCAGAGAAGAGTACAGCCAAGAAATTCTGTGAAGTCTCAACCCAAGAAAATAGAGGGAGTGGGGTGTTGGGAAGGGAGGGTATCATTCAATATAGCACCAAAGTGAATCGGTATTATTTTTTTCCTCTTCCAACTTTTTATTAACAGCAATAACACTACAACAAAAGGCTCAGTGAACAACTATTTAACAAGTGGCTGGCTTTCTCTAATGAACTCTAGGGATGAGTACCCTCTGGACCAGGAGAGCCTAACGTGTACAGGGTGCAGGCGTTAAGAAAGAATATCTCAAAAAGGCAAAGTTTAAGTATTCTCACAAGGGTTGGCCGTATCCTGGACTGAACTCTACCAGTCACAGTCAGGTGACCAGGGTATTCCATCTCTAGAGAAAAGAATCACAAACATTCCAGGGAAAGAGCATTGTGGTTGACAAATTTCTATAGCCTATATAACTGGTAAGACATACACAAAGCAGCTTGCACATTATGCTTCAGGAACAGAAACTGATGGTATAACAATTATGCAAAAATACATGTACAAAAGAATTCTGTGACTACAAGATAAAAAATAAGACATTTTAAATAAAAATACTCTGATAAAAGGAAGTATCCTGCCGGTGCACTTCATTTGAACGTTAGAAACAAAAGCCAGAGAGGGAGGGAGGGATTCAGGAAGAGTGGAAGGAGAGAGATGAAGGGAAGATGACACAGAGAAGATAGCTCAGAATTAAATGAGAAAATAACAGATCAGGATGAGAGTTGAATCACAGGGATAATGAAAGAAAAGAAAAGGAAAAACCAAAAGACCTAACAAGCATGCTGTCCAGGAACAAAAAGATACTGCTGATAACAAAATTATGGATGGAAAATAAATCCTTGAGATAACTACCTAAATGCAGGGCATGTTGAAGTTCCAGTGCCCATCTTTCTAGCTGGGAGAATGCTCAGCCCAGCTGTCCACCTGACTTGAGACACAGATGGGGATTCAGAGAAGGCAAGGCAGAAAGCATTCCTAGGCAGAATCCCAGCTCTGTCTGTTGGACACACTCACACTCATCTGAATTAGTCTGGGAGGTGTTGGGTAGAAAAATACTACTACTGGGATTACTTGGCATAAAACAGGTTGGACTCATTTTGTCTATTAGAAAGCAAGCATCAAAGACATAAAAATCTTTAAGTAATTCACCTATGTCCATTAATACTAGACTAGTCTTTACGCATGGAAGTATATCCAGCCTTCATCAAGGCCAAACCTATACCTGGTATCTAACAGAACTGGAAGACATGCAGACAAGCAAGAAACACAACCCATGAGGACCAAGTAGCTAGTAAAAGCCAATCTGGAAGGTAACATTTACAATTATTGCTTAATATTACTGTTAACTACACTTCATACAGTCCAGATAGTAGAGGAAGACTTGGGTGTGGAAAGTAAGGGTCTGAAAGAGAATTTAAAAGAAACCTATTAAATTTTTAGAGATTAAAAAAAAAAAAGGTATGTCAATTTAATACCAATAAAAGAGAAAAGAATACCAACTGAAACAAGCAGAGCATGGGTTTTTGCATTTATATTAGGATCTTCACCAGCACAGGAGACAGGAATAAAAGATGTAAAACTCACAGTGAAAGACAAACTGAAGAATGAAGTAAGGGTCTTGAAAGATAACCAGCAAATAACTGACAACATACCAACTACATAAAAGCATACTTTATATGCAGAAGGTGACACTTCACCACACACTGCTCCCCAAATATCCTATCTAGATAGGCTGCAAGTTTTCTCTGGGTACACCAACAGCCTCAGGTAAGTGTTCTGCTGCAAATGACAAAAACACATCATTGCATTATAAATTCAAAGCTGACAAGTCCTACCAAACTGTTCCGTGACTCATAGCAACCAAGAATGTCTCCAAAAGAAAAAAAAAATCACGTTATAAAATAAAAATAACAAATACGTATGAATGTTCGTATGAAATCAGTATTGGCAATTCCTACTTCCTTCTTCTAAATTACTTAACTAACATTACCTATCTAGGATAAAGAAATGATTGTGATTGTTTACAAGGTCTAGTTATTAAAATAAAATCAATTCTATTCAATACACCAATGCTGACCTTATGTTGGGGAAAGGTATGTTAATTAGTGTCTGGCAGTATTTATAGACCTAGGATGAAAGGTTCAGAGATGCTCACATGTAATTTTTCTTTCATACATTTTTGTAGTTCAGCAATAATGCTGTGTAATTATTTTATGAACAAGAAGTGTTACTAATTTTGACTAAGTATGCAAAAAAATTGTTCAAAAAACAAACTTTTAAATTATGGGTCACTTGACATAATTTTACAATTTCAATCATAGGAATATTTGGATAAATTTTCTCTTTCAAAGCTTCCAAGTTAGTGAGCACATTAACTTGGGAATGTGGAAAAGATGGATTTGTATAGCATAATGTAAAATCTACTTATAGATATACACTGGGATTCAATAATTAAAAGAAGCACGCAGAACTAAAGGGATGATCCAAATAGCACATCATGAATCCTCAGATCTGTCACAGGATGGAGAATCATGATGAAAAACTTGGCCGTCTAGCTTCTGTCATATCTAATCCTGCATACTGTTGCTACCTTTTAGTGCATCTAGGTACTAATAAAATGATAATGGCAAGGCAGTGTCAATCTCATCAAAGACATTCATTCACTGAACAAAAATGGAAATCTATGTTGTAAAAGTTGTGATGTAACTTATCCCATAGTGTTTGCCAAAGCTATTTTGATTTAAAACAAACATATACAAAATTTTCTGTAAAACTGAAAGAAGGAAAAAAACACAACAAACAAACAAAAACACTCAAACACCGAACTTGTGACCAAAAAGGTGCTCATAATTAAATAGGAAAAGAATTGGAGAATACATATTCTTCAAACTCTATGATCGCAGTAGAACTGCTGTGTGCCCACATCACAACCAAACTAACTCTAGTATTACAAAATAAATAACGCAACATCTTATCAAAAAACAAGGAAGAGGTTTTTATAACTAATTTTTATGTGTGTACATGTGTCTGTGTGACCATGGGAGCCAATGTCAGCAGAAAGCAGAAGAGAGCATCAAGATTCCCTGGAGCTGGAGTTACGGGCAGTTATGAACTGCCAAATGGGGGTGCGGGGGACTAACATTTAGAATCTAGCAAGAGCAACAATCACAGCTAACAGCTGAATCATCTCTCCAGGCTTTTATTCACTTATTTTTATTACACTAAATGTCACCTTCTGTATAAAAGGGTCAACAGACCCAATTAGGCTCTCTTAATCTCTGAGGTCAAGTTTTCATATCCATCCTCAGATAGCTTGTGGGTCTTTGATGAAAACTAAGCATTTATAATTCAAGCCATACCAAAGCATTTTTAAACTTACAGGCATGCAAATTAGCCAGTACGTAGGTTAATATATTTGCTATGGAATAATTTGGTTAGTCAGAAAATTGTTGCGGATTAAACTTAGAAAGCATAATATTCAAACTCAGAGTGATATTTGAATCCAAATACCTCGCCCAAAGCAATTAAGCTCTTTATTATAAACTTCACTGCTAATATTTTTGTCTACTGGGGGATGGGGTCGTCTGGGCCATCCGGGTAAAGAAATCTTGCAACTATTCTAAAGATGGTTCCATTGTCTAATGAAAACGCAACCTACCCTTACCACAGCATCGACATGCGGGTTGCTCGCCCATGTATTACGTAAAAAAATAAATAAATAAATCAGTGCCGCAGACCTGACCAGCTTTTCTAGGAACATAAATTTGCAAGTACAAGAATCCAAGCCACCAAAGCCGAAGGGGGGGCCAACAGTATGAGAATTTAGAGTATTCTATCTCGATAAGGAGACTGCTACGCCGACACCCAGCTGTTAGGCCGTCCGGGATAACCGGGGCCCAATTCCCTGGAGGCTGCGAGTCAGAACAAAGAGGCCTCGGGGAATGACAGTGCGGTAGCGCGAGAGCGCCGGGCTCGCGGTGAAGGGAGGAAGGCGCCGGACCGCACCCGGCCGAGGATCACCCCACAGGGAAAGCTATCTGCGAGGGCGGCTCCCCGTCCGCTTGGCCTCGCCCTCCCTCGGGCTCCGGCCCCGGAGCGGAGCCGCGCACGGCCGGAGGCGGACGGATCAACCCGGCCACGACCCCCGCGCCGCCTTACCCAGCTCGCCACGGAGCACAGCCCCAGCACGCTCCCCATCGCCGCCGCGTCGCCGGCCCAGAGCGCGCCGACAAGATGGAGACAGCTTCTTCCCTGCTTTTTTTCCCCCGATTTCTTCAGAGCTTATTTACTGTCTCGGAGGCACTTCCGGCGCAGATGCACCCGCCCCTCAGCTCCGCGTGCGTCACTTCCTCTCAGACCTGGGCGGGGTGATGGCTGCCTGGCGTTCGCAGTTCTCGTGCTGGGGACGCCAGGCGTCGTGTCCAGCAGTGCGACCTCCGGGTACCACTGCTAGAAAGTAGATTTCTGGCTTTGCGCAGTGGCCTTGCTTGGCTGTGTACGGAAGACCCTTGCTTACCATTTACTTGAATTTGGACGTTAGAAGGGCTCAGTACTGTTCTGTTACTGCTTTTTGAGACACTGGTTCCCCTTGTGATTTAGCCATCTCTTTTCCTGTAGCTTTGTGGGTTTTGGTTTTGGTTTCTATTCACACACACATTTTGTGCCTGCATCCACTATAAGGAACGAGTTTGGAAGTTGATCACCAGTGGGAAACATTGTAGTTAGAAGAATCCTGAAAATAGAGGCCAAAATTTCAAGACAAATAACTATCACATAGAAACAATTACTTTGTACCTTCTTTGGTTAGTAATGTTATCTCTGTACTCTGCTTTACCCACGTTTTAAACTCTATTTTTAAGTTGTGAAGACATCAGTTGTTATGGTTAGTATTGTGGATTTGACAGAATCAAGGATCAGCTCTGCTCACTCTTGTGGTAAGGATTACCCTGATTACTTCAAGATATGGGCCTTAAATGTGAACAGACCCATGGCAGGTTATAACCTGGAACTGTGTGCTAACATAAGCCCTTCTCGGTAAGCTTCTTTAGTCAAAGCATTTTATTGCTGCAATAACAACAACAATAACAAAAGGAAGGAAAGAAGGAAGGAAGGAAGGAAGGAAGGAAGGAAGGAAGGAAAGAAAGAAACCATTAGTAAGATACTCAATTTCCCAAAAATCTTAGGGTCTTTACTAGTACTGTATAATATGAACATTAACTGTATAGACTTGTGAGGGTTAAATAAAAATATGACACATCTTCTTAGCAATGCTAGCACCACATACAGGAGTCCATAGATAATCAATACAAGCTATTTTCCTTAATTTCTTCCCTATCAAAACTACTAATTTCTGTGATTTGCCGACCTAGGGGAGACACAACCTCCACCCAAAGGGTTGTGTCAGTTTCTCAGGTGATAGCTCTATGTTCCTTTACTTTTTTTGTCTGTATCTATGGGGTGACTATTATCAGCTAACATCTAAATACCCAGATATCATTTAATATTCCTTGCTCATGTAGAGCTCTCCTACTCAGGCTCAGTTTCTGGTCTCAGACATGTCTTTTCTTCATGTGGTTATAATTCATGTGAGAGCATTGCTCACATATATCCAATGATAGAGTGATATGTTAATTATAGAAAGCATGGGTTCTATGAACAAGTTTGTTCTGTACAATCGCTGGCAAGACATTTTGGTGAATCTGCAGTTATGTGGTGCCAGGAGAGAGGTGACAGGGGGAGAGGGGTTTCATGAGATTATAAATAATTTTTTCAAGAAAGAAGTCAACACACACAAAATGATTCATATGGCTGTCTAGTAAGCACTTAAGTGTGCCTTATCAAAGAGGAAATGATGTATTACTCAAAAACTAAACATCTGCAAAATATGAAATATTTTAGAAGCATAGTAAGGTGGAAATATCATGACCCTTATCTCTTTCTAGCCTCAAGAAAGAAAAACATTGTATTTATTCCCCTGTCTCATGTGAGAAATGAAGACAGCAATTATTAAGGTACAGCCAACAATCTACACTGTGATAGCTTTAGTTTGCTGCCTTCAGATTGCAAATTGTTCTTAAAATTAAGTTTCTCAATGCATTCTCTCTCCACTGGTGTCTGTGTTGCCTTACCGTTAGTTAACATGAACTTATCACATTTAATTTGGAAAAAAAAATGAAAGCTTTCATGCTTCAATTAATATGTTCTTGATCAGAGATAAAGCTGAGGACTTTTCTGTGTTTATTGAACATTGGGATATACTCTTCTAGATAAATTTCCTTTTCAAGTCTTTAAAAAATTATAGTTGGATCAATAACCTATTTTTATTGATTTGTGGATGACCTATTATAATTTTTTAATATGAATCTTTTAGAATTCATTTAGAATGTAGTGAGAAACTGTCATTCCTTGGCCTGGGCTTATTTTTTTTTTTTCACTTTTAAAATACTATTCTTCAATGACTACTGTGAAACAATTTTAAAGTTATTTTTAAGTATCATAGTTAGCAAAATTGTCCTTTGAGTTATATGACTTTCTTTACTGTTCAAAACTTCTTTCCTGTGGGGAATGTCAAGATAAGCCTTTTGGAAGCCCATCGGGAATGGCAAGGGAAGTGTCAGTGCATCCTAAGGCTTCTCAGAAGGTCCTGAGCCACCGCAGACAGTGCTGATCCACTAGGGACTCCTGTTTTATTTTTGGTTGTGAGCCTAGCCTTTAACAGCTGAGCCATCTCTCCAGCCCAAGTTCCATTTTATATGGAAATTCTAAATTATACTGAATAAGCCCATTATTCTCAATTTTTAAAAAGTCAAAAACATTTTAAAAAAAGTAAAAGAACATCTTGGATTTGAAAAATCAATTGTCCTGATTTTAATAAATCTGAGGATAGTTTCTTCTGCGATGACTCAGTGGTTACAAGCACCTCTTGCTCCTGCAGGGGATCTGGGTTTGATGCCCAGTACCTGCATAGTAGTTTGCAGCCACCTATAAGTCCAGATCCAGGGGATCTAGCGTCCTTGTCTGACCTCCACAGGCATCAAGCACACATGTGGTGCACATATGTACATGCAGGTAAAATGAATAAATCTTTTTTTTAAATGAATAAATCTTTTTTAAAAGAATCTAAGAATAGTTTTGGGTTTTATAATGTAAGGAGAGAAAGGACATATGACTATTTTATGGCATTCTTCCTAGAGTAATTCAATTCCAAATTTGAAAATTTAAAATTTAAGCAAATATTTGGACAGCTAATCAAATTCCCTGTAAGAATAATCCAGAGGTTAGACTGTAATAACCCATAGGGGTCAGTATTAACTTAGAATTGGAAGATACCACATTGTGATATACTTTTTTGACTTAGTTTATATAATTAAAAAAAACCTCAAAAACAATAATATATTCTCAAGGGCACAAAAATTCTTTTTCAACCTTCATTTTATCTTAATGTTAAAAAAGCAAATGAACAATATTCCTTTCACACGGGTTTTCTTTTTCTGAAAACTAAGGCATTGTGTTCTGACAGCTAGATATTTTTTGCACCAGTGAAGTAAATGTTACAAGAGTTAATTGACTTCAGGAAAGCCTATGAATCCAGGAAAAGAGTGCATACTCAGGAAATAATGACACAGGCAGCGATGCAAACATGTTTCTAATGCTGAATATGCTATTTTTGAAGAATTAAAAAGAGAGAGGGAGTGTGTGTGGCTACTTAAAAAATACTAAGGAAATTTTCAAAGGAATCTACATCATATTGGCAGTTAGGTGATGAATTTATGATTTCCTGCCAGTAAGATGGCTCAGCAGGGAAAGGCTCGTACCACGATGGCCTCCTTAACTACAAGATGGAAGGAGAGAATCAACTACGGCACGTTGTCTTCTGACTCCATGTGCTAATGGTACATGTAGCCAGACGTGTGCAGACATGCATCCGAGAAAACGAATAAATGTAATTAAACATTTTAAAAGATTTATGGACACTGCCTAGAGCTCTACAAAATATAAGAGGAATCATGCTGAAATTTTTTATGTTGAAATAAAACATGGATTAAACAAAAAAAATGTTATATTACAGAAAAAAAACTATTCTTGCTATTCATCAAGCTTCTGAATTCCTATGAAATATGGTAGAAGAATGTCTAAGTTACCACTTTCCATTCGTAACTTGACATTTCTAATATTCATATGAAAAGGTACAAAAGGAACAGGTGGAATTATTTTTGATAGCCCACTAAATAAACATAGTGATGATTCTCATGCCCTTTTCCATACCTCATTCTGTTGCCTGAGAGTTCTACGTCATACAGCACTTCCACAAATTCATGCAAAAAGCCCTTTGGTGTGACCAGTACTCAAAGGCTGTTCACTCTTTTCCTCATTTATTTTTCCTGTCAGCTCTTCACGCAGAAACAGATTGATTAAACTTATTAGTCAGGGAAGTTTTGAGCACACAGTGAAATCTGCAATGTCTTCGCTTAGGTGCTCGTCCACTCAAGGTTGACTATGTACTCTTCAACAGATCCAGTGTTCTGAGTTCCATGTCTTTTAACGTTAAAATGGACTCATAATACCTTATTTAGATATATATGTAAAAATAATTGAAAGCACGCACAAGGATTCCTGTCTGACCCAAAGTAAACGTTTTCCCAATGGTAGCTTCTACTTTATCTACATACCAGGGGTTTCACTTTCTTTGATTCCTTATTCTCAAATCCCGTCTAGTTTTCTTCATCTTTCAAACTGTATATCCAGCAGTCATTCAAATACTTCCATGTCGTTTTATTTTCTAGGATAAACTGGTTGTAGAATGGGATAGGAATTTCAGATGATGCTAAGTGATATGGCTATAAGACCATCCAATTTCTACTTTACGTTAATTTAAGAAAGTACAACTCCTATGTATTGTTTGGTAAAAGAATCAACCTCCTCCCTCTCCATACCTCTCTCTTCTTTGCTATGTGCCTTTCTCTCTTCCTCTCTCCGTTCTCTGTCCCTTCCTTCCTTCTTTACTTCCTTCCTTCCCTCCTTTTAGCCTTCTTCATCTCATATCTTATCTTAACCTTTTCTTATTAAAGACCCCATAATCAAGAAGACAGAAATATGTACAGCTGAACTTATGCCAGTGGAAAAAAATAGCTGCATAATGACTAACTACAACATTATAATTTGAGAGACAGACCACGAACAACTTTCTTCCTCAGTGAGGAAAGCCTTGACCTCCTTTTCCTCATATTCTTCTGTGGGCTCAGTGTCACAGTTGTGTTACTTGTTAGTGCGTAAGCCACTAACTAGACACGGTAGACCCTGATTGCTTTTTTTCTATGTGCTCTCACACAGCACAACTCACACCAGGACCATATTCCAGGTCTCTTATAGACCTACCTCTCTAATCTCGAAGTTACTCCTTCCTCACAAAATTTCACGAATGCATTGTCTTCTCAATGATAAAAAATATAACAAAATACTATTTTATATAAATTGTATGGATTAAACATGCTAAAATCAGAAAGTTGGAATTTATAGTCACAATAATTAAGAAGAGTCATAAGAATATATTATATTATTATAAAACAGGAAATTGCCTTTTTCTAGGAAATAAAGTCTTTTTTGTGGTTTTCTTTTTTAATATTTATTTATTTTATTATGTATACAGTGTTTTGCCTGCATGTACAGCTGAACGCCAGAAGAGGGCACCAGATCTCATTACAGGTGATTGTGAGCCACCACGTGGTTAGGTTGCTGGGAATTGAACTTAGGACAGTGCTCTTAACCTCTCCAGCCCCAGAAATAAAGTCTTTAGATTGCATTTTTGCCCTAATTTATTTATTTACTTTTTATAGTAAAGATTGCTTAAGCTTGAGGAAAAATTGTTAACTGAGGTGACACTACACATCCCAATTACGTAATGATAATTTCTAATTTTGAGAACTTACTTTCCACAAACAATACAAGCAAAGGTCCCCTTTGGGCCTAGTACAGCATTTCAGTAGTAGTCACTAAACATACTCAACTACTGGAATAAGTCTCCTAAAGAGGTTGAAATGCTATGACATCTACTAACCCTGTTCTTAAAAGACGATTACTTCCAAAAACATTTTTATTCAATATGAGGGGAAAATATATAAGTGAAATGTCCACTACTAGAGTTGGTGACATATATAGTTACTTTTAAAATGTTGCCTTAGTTAAGTGTCAGTGGTATGTGTCCTGTGTTTTCTTTGAGGGCCCACACTGACCAGGACCTTTCTTGCGCTATTATAAGGGGCAGCCTCACAGGCCATCAGCAAAGTTGATGCCTTTTGAGATTAGTAGCCAGCAGTGCCTAATGGTTACCACCATTGCAAAGTGGTTGATAGTTCACAAATTGGATAGGAAAAAGAATGAATTAAACCTCTTTAAGTTAAACATTACATTTCTCCTGATCTTTAGTGCTGTTGGGTAATCATAAGAGAAGATTACTCAGACATGGGTTAAGTCAATAGAAAATATTAGTTGAGCAGACATTACATTGGGTGTTCGGGATCCCACCATGGCTCTGAGTTATTTTCAGTATGAGTTTTTAAGAATAAAATCTGTATTTTGGGTTGACACATTTTAGTTAACAAGAAGAGGTAGCAAGAATCAGAACTATAGAGGCTAAAAAGCAAAGTTAGTAAGTTCCAAGACTTAGCAGGATATATGGACTTGGATGGATTAGGCCTTTGTTTTAGTTTTGACAGGTGGTGTTGTCTGTGTGCTGGGTTTTACAGACTGAATAGCATTTCCATCAAGAGTCATTTATTCTAAGGTCTAGGGCCCTACTAAGTCTGAGCCCTGTTACATTTAAATATAATGCCCTATTGGGCAATGATTGCTTCAGAGATCATGTTACTGTCCCATCCGCTATGCCTGGAATTCTGCCTGACTTGCAGAGTGTGAAAGAATGGTGAAGGAACAGACTCACAGGCACATGTAGAGAAAACCTGTGTCAGGTGGGCCATGTGTATTTTGATGGAGTGACAATACTTCTCTGACATCCAGAACCCTGACTGTGTTTACGGTGTACAGTACGAAAGGGAGGTGTCTGTACCTGAGCAATCTCAGACTGTAAACCGCTTAGAATGAGGAAGTTACGTTTTGCACACAGTCGTCAGTTATGCATAAACACCTGTACTTATTTACATGGTCAACATTTTCACTCTCTTACTAGAGGAAGGTTTTGCCATCTCTCTAAGCTGGAGAGAAGACTTTGCCATTTTCCCATGGGTCTGAGGAACTGTAACATTGCTGTGCCCATGTGTGCTGCTAGTTTTATGTCAACTTGATTAGGAGAGAACCTCAGTTGTGAAAACACCTACTTAAGATCTGGTTGCAGGCAGGCCTTTAGGGCATTTTCTTAATTCATGATTGATGTGGGAGTGCCCAGCCCATTATGAGTGGTGCATCCCTGGGCTGGTGGTCATGGGTGCTATAAGAAAGCAGGCAGAGCAAGCCATGGGGAGCAAGCCAGTAAGCAGCACTCCTACATGGCCTCTGCATTAGCTCCTGCCTCCAAGTTCCAGCCCTGCTTGAGTTCCTGTCCCGATTTCCTGTTATGCTGGACTATGTAAGCTGGATAAACACTTTCCTCCCCAAGTTGCTTTTCATCACGGTGTTTTGCCAAAGTAACAGAAACTGCAACTAAGACACCATGTCAAATAATACTCATTTTCTTGGGTATTCATCTCTTCTTTATACATTCACTCAGGGCTTCTTTAGCTCCCCAGAATGGTATATATATATTTTTCCCATTTTTCCGTATAAGTTTTTGTTTGTTTGGCTGGTTTTTGGCCAGTCCTGATTGGTTCTATCCTAGGTCTCTGGGCTATCCAGCTTCTGGTTTCTGTCCAGGCAGGCAGTGTCAAGCACAGGCTCTCTCTTATGGCTTGTACCTCAAGCTGGACCAGTCATTGGTTGGCCAAGACCCACCAAGTTCTGCTCCACTGTGACTTCAGCGCATCTGGCAGGTAGGACTAATTGTAGGTCAAAGGTTTTGTGGCTGGGTTAATGCCCCAGATCCCCCCACCCTACCCCCTGTCCCTGGAAGTCTTGCCTGGCTACAGAAAATGGCGGGTCCAGGCTCTGTGTCCCCTGTTACTAGGAGTCTTCACTAGGGTCACCCTCATAGATTCCAGGGAGTTCCCCCTCATAGATTCCAGGGAGTTCCCCTTGCGCTAACTAGGTTGCCACATTGTCCCAAAAATGCCCCCAAAATTCCAGTCACCTCTCCCAGTACTCTCTCCCTCCATGCCTTCCCCCACCGTTTTCATCCTGTTCTCATCTCAAACCACCCGAAGTCCACACACATAATATATTCTATCTGGTTTTTGATTTGTCCTCAGGACATGTGAAAAAAAAAAATGTTCATTCACCTCTAAGAAAGAAACAACTCAACTCGCCTAAGTCCACCTCATGAACCAGTGAGTATTGCTGAGTTACCCGAGGAAGCATGGCTAGCTCAAGGGTAGCCACATCACCAAGAAGTCCACTCCTACATGATTATGACTCCCAACAGCTGCATCAGTGGAGTCCTCTGAATATCTTGCTGATGACCAGGCCAAAGCATTAACCAACAATTGTTTATGGCTTATATAACCTTGAGGAATTGCTTATGGGCTTTGGAAGTTTCCCCAACTACCTGAGACCAATGGGCTTCCCTCCTTCCTCAACTTGAGCAAATTCCTACACAAGACTGGATAAAATACTGTAATTTAATGTGTCATGTAGCTCATTGGCTTGTATCTCCAGTTTTCTCTCCTCGTTTCTTCATTTTTCAACCATTCATCCCATAAATATTGATGCTGCTAATTGAACCAAAGACTTAGCACATGCCTCTGAGCTACGTGCTCAGCTCTAAAGTTCTTAATGTGAACACAAACTTCCTCTATCTTTATAATTCTACTTTAATAATGAAAATGTTTACACAATGTATTTTTCTCTGAATAGCTTTTTCTATTTTCTGTTGATGCAATCAGAAAGATTCTTCTCTATTTTATTGTTTTTTAATAAAATTGTGATCATCACTACTCAATTTTTTTGATGAATCAAAACATATTATCTTACTGTATTAGCTAGGGTTTCTATTGCTGCAACGAAATACCATAAGCAAAAGCTAGTTGGCAAGGGGAAGGTTTGTTTTTTTGTTTTCTTGTTTTTAGCTTACACTTCCATATTACTGTTTATTACTAAAGAACATCAGGACAGGAACTCAAACAGGGCAGGAACCTGGGAGCAGGAGCTGATGCAGAGGCCGTGGAGTGGTGCTGCTTACTAGTTTGCTTCCCATGACTTTCTCAGCCTGCTTTCTTATAGAATTCAGGACCACCAGCCCAGGGACGAAACCACCAACTGTAGGATGGGCCTTCCCTCATCAGTCACTAATTTTAAAAATGCTTTTAAAAGATGTCTCATCAGCAGATTGGTAGAAGACCCCCTCCCTGCTGAAGCCCCGCCTTCCTTCTTGCCCCGGCTAATCATACAGATCTTGACATGTTACTTTTCTTCTCTACACTCATCACTGTGTCCCAGTCCCCAACTCTAGCAGGTGTTCCTCTCTAGCCAGGGAAATAAGTAGCTTAACTGTGAATCTTACCAGTTCCCTCTTCTTCATATCCAGTGGCTATATGGAAGCTTACACATTTATATATGTAAAACACATATATAATATATAATATAAATTTATATTATATATGTATATATATTTATATTTAATTATATATATGAAGGCAATCTGAATGGAATCACCAAATAGCATGGAGGCAGACCTTTAACTGATCATCTCTTGTCACCCAGCAAAGCTTTAAGTACTTGAATTGGGTTGTATCTAATTAAGTTTTTTGGCTGAAGGAGTCCCATGGGAATCCCCAAACAACCCAATCTGTTGCCAAGACTACAGTTTGCTCTCCGCAAACTGTCATCAAGTTCCCGTTTCTAAAGACAACACCTAAAAAAATGCAATGAATATGGGGAAGTCGGGTTGGTGCCTACATATAGCCTTCAGACTACATTCTACTTTGATACATAGAAAAAAAGTCCCTGACGTTGCTAGTGCTACTGACCAGGTGTAAGTTTATGTTAGCAAAGCATTCTCTTGATGGGCTGTGCTCTTAGTATCACACCCCCTTTAAACATTTATTTTGTTATTGTTTTTTAAATTTTATACATGTATCTGTCCCATACCCACCCTGTCTGGTACTCTTGCAGGCTACCAAAAGAAAAATAAATGTAAGCATCAATCCTGGTATAAACCCTCTGATCTACAATGGTGTCCTGAAGATACGCTAGTGTAATGGTGGTGAAAAGCTTGTGAAGGGAGTAACAAACCAATATCTGATTTGACTTATGGCCCACTCCACAAGATGGAACCCAAACTGGACACTAGAACCTGAGGCTAGATGGCCCAGGGACCTAGGGTAAATCCAAATACTACTGTACTTTGTTTGTTTTTTTTTCAAGTATCAATAAAATGACTTCTAATGACATTTTGCTATGCTCATAGATCAGTCATCATCAAAGAAATTTCCTCCTGTAGCAGATGGAAGCAAAAATAATGTAAAACCACAGCCAGACATTCCACACAAAGTGAGAGACCTTGGTAGACTCAGCCCTAAGTGGGAAGTCTTCATCAAACCTCCCTCTTGAAGGGCATCCCCCAGAAGAGGAGGCAGAAAGAGTATAAAATTCGTAGAGGATGGAGGACACCAACAAAACAAAACATAGCAAACGGTCAGACAGACAGACAAAAACCTCAGTGACCTCTAACAAGATCATCGCACGTATGAACTCACACAGACTGAGGCAGCATGCCCAAGATGGGGTCCTAGAGCTGAAAGAAAAAGTGGGCACATGCCCCCGCCCATAACCCAGAAGTTATTTCTAAACAATAAGCACTTGCGAATGAAAATTTCGTGGTTTTTGTTTGTTTGTTTGTTTGTTTTTGTTTTTGTTTTGTTCTTTTTGTTGTTGTTTTTTCATCGGGGAAACAAGCTAAAAGTAGGCCATGCCCATCAGTAGATGGCCAACAGAAAATGAACTCAAAGGCATCTTTGGTGGTTATTTGTCTTATAATAATGTCATCTCAAGACTTTTCCTTTTTAATTTAATTTTTTTATCTTATTCCTATTTATTTTTTATTTTACTTATATTTTTCTTCTCTCTTTTTACCCAGTGGTCTTTTGTGTATGTATTTTGGCTTCTTTGGAGTTTTTTTGTTTTGTTTTGTTTTGTTTTGTTTATTTATGGAGTTCCTGAGTGTTCAAATAAGTAAGTCTCTGTTTCTCTTGAGCTCATTTCCTTTGGTTTGTTTGTTGAGTCCAATTCCAATGTGTGAGTTTTTGCTATATTATATTACATTATATTGTGTTATAATAATCCCTTAAAAGCCTGCTTGTTTTCTGATGAGAACGGGGTGGGAGGAGGAGGGAGGAGTAGAGAAAGAGTAAAAGAAAATCAGAATGTATTTTTATGCGGGGGAAAAAAAAATCTATTTTCCACAAAAGAAAAAAGAAAGAAAGACAATTCTTTGTTTATCTGGCATTTTTGTGAGGCAGCCCAGTTGGATTGCCAGCACCACTGTGAAAGCTGTCATATTGCTGCCAGTGCTGTAGTGCAGAGATCGGGGAATTCCTGGTGCTAAGTGTTCAGCAGCATAGTTAAATCAAGGAGCCACAAGCTCAATAAAAAAAAAAATTAAAAAAATAGGATGGAGAGTAATTAAGGAATACATCCAGTGTCAACCTGTGGCCTCCCTGTACAAGTGCGCACACACACACACACACACACACACACACACACACACAGGCAAAAGTGATAGCTGAATGAATGAAAAAATATGCTTAACATTAAAACCCTCAAAAATCTTGTTCTGACGACTCTAAATTTGCCAACAATTTATTCCTAAATACTTGTAAAAAAAAGTTTGATAAATAATTTTATAGATATGGCTACAAAATACCAGTTCCGCTCAGAAACTACAGATTGGTGTGATTAGGATCATGAGTAAGATCTTTATATTTCTCAGAGATTTTCATAGGAAATTTGTTTTCTTTCAAGTAGAAAACGTGCTGTTTGCTGCTTCCGGAAGCCCACGCACCACTTTTGAGCTGTCGGCACACAGAGCTATTTCAGTCTTTCGCCCTCTCATCAGTAACAATGAATCCAATTGCATCTTATCTCACTGTGCAGTCGGAGAGAAACAGTCCATTATCCCTCCTGCAGGACACAGCCAGAAAAGCTGGCTTCTTGGAAAGAAACAAAGAAGCAAGACTTGCTTTCATATTAATAGAATCAGGTTGTCAAGGGCAAGGGCAAAGCTATAGTGATCCACATTTATCCTTTGGGAGACATAGCTCAATATAAACTAAAATATACCTTGTCATTGTGTGCATAAATGAAAATGCTGTAGATATCATAATTAGCCAATCTATAAACCTCTTGGAAATAAAGGCACATAAAAAAAAGCCTCATATATAATTTTTGCTCTGTTGGTGGAAGAATAAAGTACTAAGAAAATTTCATATCAGGAAGAGTAAGCATAAAGGCCAATTTCATTGTTTAACCACATAAAACATACAATAAAAACTACATACAATACTATGTAGTTAGGTACAGTCATCAACAAAACTAATAAAATATGTTGTATAATTATAGTTTGTGAAAATTTCTAAAATACATATTGGTGATTTTTAAAAATATTTATTTGTTTGTTTGTTTGTTTTTAAGGTTATACTGTTAGGGTCCAAATCTCGCTGAAGAAAAGACCCCAGACTCATGTAGCATGCAAACAGAAGAGAGCATTTATTTTCTGCGGAACTGCATGATGGGGTCTCCAGCTTGACAAAATGGCAAGGAGCCCAAAACGACTTGCAGGCCTATGTATAGACTCTCAGTCAGTGGAATCCCAGGGATGAGTAGGAGACCTTTAGAGGTACGAGGCCAATCCTGACTGGCTATGGGCTTAGGGACTTTCCCAAGTAGCTATGATGTAACTATGTCTGGCCCGGCCAGAGGTTGGGGCTGATGCTAACTGGCTGCCCTTTCCCTGTGGTTTCTCTTTTTAAAAACCAAAACCCAAACTGAAACTCAAGCCTAGTGAGGTAGAGTTAAGACTAAGGCGTGTCATGTAGTTGGACTAGTCTGATGGTGGTCGGCTGGAATTAAGCCCTCTGAATACTACAATCATATCACTTTTCCCCTTCCCTTTGCTCCCTTCAACCCCTTCCATGTACCTTTACATATTCTCTTTAAAATTCATGGCCTACTTTTCTTTAATTGGTGTGTGTGCATGCCACGAGTTCGTGCTCCTAAACCTATAAATACGACTTAATCAGACAATATAACGATCCTTGTATGCATATCTTTTCAGGGCTGTCCATTCACTATTGAATAAACAACTGGGAGTTGGGAGGCCTCTGCCCTGAGGAAGACTGTTTCTTATTTTTAATTTTTAATTTTCTTTTTAATTTTCACTTGTGTGGGGGAAAACAAAAGGTAAATATGTTTTATATTCCATTTTAATAAGTACATGCATCATCTAAATAAAGCTTGCCAATATGTGTATATACTTTTTTATATGTGTCGATTTTAATGATAATGTCCCTCATAGCCTTGGGTATTTGAACCCTTAGTCTCCAGTTGGTGACCCTATTTGAGGAGGTTTAAGAGGTGTGGCCTTGCTGGAGGAAGGATCACTTGGGGCAGCTTTGAGACTTCATAACCTTAGTTCACTTCCAGTTTGTTCTCTACTTTGCGTCTGTAGTTGCTGTGGAATGCCTCTGCAGTTTCTTTCTCACCATAATGAACTCCCTCTCTGGAGCCATAAGCCAAAATAAACTCTCTTTGTAAATTGCTTTTGCTCTTAATGTTTTATCATAGCAGCAGCAAGAACAACAAAACTGCTACCACATTAAACTTTCCTCCAAGGCCAATACTGATTTTGAGTATGTTCATACAGGTGTACATATGTGTTTGTGCATGTGCATAAAAGCTAGAAGTCAACCTTGAGAGTTACTCTTCTGTGGTCCCTTCACCTTTGCCTTACTGAGAAAGGGGCTCTCACTGCCCTGTTAATTGACTAGTATATTATGTTGGCTGGTCACTCAACCCCAGAGATCTGTTTGCTTCCAGTACTGTCCAGTACTGGTTTTCCAGGTAGTACCACCACAATTGGATTTTTTAAACATAGGTTCTGGGGATTAAATTTAGGTCTTCATGCTGTTTGCCAAGTCTTTTTTCTTTTTAAACCAACATGGCCATCTCCATAGTCCTACAGATTAAATTCTTAACAAAGAAACCAATAATACTTTTATCATAACATAAAATTGCTATATATGGTACACTCCACAAACTCTTTTACTTTTAAAGACTACCAATACTGTCATCCTGTAAGTAGCTTTAGGGGGAGGGAATGTGAAGTTGTTTAAATTGCATACAAGAGCTGACAGACCTCAGTGGTTTAGCTAGAATAGCTACCCAGCAAGTCCCAGGAATGCTCTTGTCTCTGCTTTTTCAGCACTGGGATTGACGGTACCAGACACTGTGCTGGCTTTTTTTTTTTTTTAATTCACTTTACAGCCTCCTCTCTCATCTCTCCCCAGTCCCACTCCCCCTCCCTCTTTCCTCCTATCCCTGTCTCCTAGTCCTCAAAAAGGGGGCACCCTCCTTCCTTACCAATTGACTCCAGACTATCAAGATTCTTCAGGACTGCTTTGATCCTTTTCATCTGTGGCCTGGCAAGTCCGCCTTGCCAGGATGAAGTGATCAAAGAGTAGGCAACAAAGTCCATGTCAGAGACAGCCCTTGGTCCCCTTACTAAGTGACCCACATGGAGACTGAGTTGCCTATCAGCTATGGCTACATCTTAGCAAGGGGCCTAAGTCCACTCAATGCATGGTCCTTGGTTGGTGCATCAGTCTTCACAGGCTCCCCTGGGCCCAGATTTGTTGGGTCTGTTGGTCTTTTTGTAGAGCTCCTTTCTCCTCCTGGTCATTCAATCCCCACTCTTCTCTAAGACTCCCTGTGCTCTGCCCAAAGTTTGGCTGTGAGTCTCACATCTGCTTCCATCCCCTGCTTGGTGGAGTCTTTCAGAGAACATCTATGAAGGCTCCCGAAGTGTTCCCTCTCTTTAATCGCTTCCAGTATCTATTCCATTTGCTCTTCTGAGTGAGAATTAAACATCCTCTCTAGGGTGCTCCTTGTTAGTTGCAGTATGATTATCCTGTGCTTTATGGCTAATAACTGCTCATAAGTGAGTATATGCCATGCATGTCATTTGTGGCATGTGAAAGATCAACCCATGGGCTGTCCCTGTGCTAGCCTGCTTTGGGTTATTAGTTACAGCCTGTTGCAGGTCTGAGAGTTGCAATGTAAAGTACTGGGACATTCTGAAAATATTTCTACCTTTACATAATGTAACACAAGAAAAAAAAATGCGGTGTGTTACTCACTCTGAAAATATCTTGGCCGTGCGTGGTGTTGGTGGCAAAATCAGAGGCCATATTAATTGGAAAGGCCTTCGCAGTAACTCTGCAGTTGTAAACAATTGCTCAAATCAAGCTCAAGGCCTCGCACATTGGGCTGTACCCCTTCGCCCTCCATCCCAGTGGCCTCTTTCAGAAACCAACATGGATATTTTGGATTAATGCTTTCATCATCTAATAGACTCCCCATATACGACTGTATCCAAAGTGAATTACCTAAATACGGTTTTTTTTTTTTGAACAGCTGCTTCTTTAAAGCATACACAGCTCGAAGGCCAACAGCCAAGCCATGCTATGACTGGTGAAGGAGAAGGAAAGAGCTTCCTGTGGAGCACAGCATCTTGTCAGCATATTCTCATTAACCAGTGGCAGTGACTGGAAACAAGAAATCCAGCAGCAGTTCAGGAAATTACTAAGTCAGATAAAGCAATGCCACATCCAGAGCCTGGCTCCTTGTATCAGCACCAGGCTTTAACAGGCTGAGCTAACTGGACACCCCATCTCCTCATTAAAAAAAAAAAAAAAAAAAAAAAAAAAAGGACAGAAATTAATCCATGTAAACAGCAAAAAAATAAACATAAAATCTGCTAAAAACAAACAACTAACCTAACCCAGATAGCCTTTTCTGGCTTTCCACTACTGGTAAAATTGTGCAGAAACCAAATATTCTGCTGCAATGTGAGTCCCAAAGATGTGCGCTGGAATACTCACTTGGTAGACCAGTACAGACAGCACAGTGAACTGTACTGCAGGTATGTGTTACTGGATTACCCACTGTGATCTCAAATGCAGTCAGAGCAACCATGCTGTGGACTTTCTCAGAAGACAAATGTAAGGGTGGAAGGCTAAATCATTTCCTCATTTGAGTAAAGAGGAAGTGCAGGGGTGGCGAGAGAAGTGTCTACTGTTATTGAACAGGTCTCTATAGGCCTCCTGGTATCTTTCACAATAGCAGTAGGAGAAGAAAGGAACTAGGCACACTTTGAACTTTATTCTCCTAAGTTGTGGAAGAGACATGCCATTCATAATCAAAGATGTAAAAACAGGGTTGGAGTCATCACTACCCGAGGTCTATAATGAGCTTCCAGAAGCACAGTGGAGGGGTGGGAGGAATGTCTGACCATCTATTAAACAAGCATTCAATCTCTTCAACCACATATGATGAAGCTGTTCGGAGAGTGCTGGTGACCAGGGAAAGTGCTCTTAAAAACTGACTGTTGTTTCAGTTGCGATCCAACCTCTTGGTCCTGTCAAACCAGCTTCAATGTTTTTATTTTTTTTAATATTAGTTACAGTTTATTAACTTTGTATCCCAGCTGTAACCCACTTCCTCATTCCCTCCTAATCTCACTCTCCCTCCCACAGCTCCTCCCTGCCCCTTTCCAAGTCCACTGATAGGGGAGGTCCTCCTCTCCTTCCATCTGACCCTAGCTTATCAGGTTTCTTTAGGGCTGGCTGCTATGCCCTCCTCTGTGGCCTAGCAAGGCTGCTACTCCCTCATGCGTGGGGGGAAGAGGGGAGGTCAAAGAGCCGGCCACTGAGTTCACGTCAGAAATAGTCCCATTCCCCTTACTAGGATACCCATTTCTCCATTGCTGGTGGGAATGTAAACTTGTACAACCACTTTGGAAATCAATCAGGTGCTTTCTCAGACAACTAGGAATAATGCTTCCTCAAGATTCAGCTATACCACTCCTAGGCATATATCCAAAAGATGTTCAAGTACACAACAAAGATATTTGCTCAACCATGTTTGTAGCAGCTTTACTCATAATAGCCAGAGCCTGGAAACAACCCAGATGTCCATCAATGGAGGAATGGATACAGAAATTGTGGTAATTTTACACAATGAATACTACTCAGCAATTAAAAACAAGGAAATCATGAAATTTGCAGGCAAATGGTGGGATCTAAAAAAGATCATCCTGAATGAGGTATCCCAGAAGCAGAAAGGCACACATGGTATATACTCACTTATAAGTGGGTGCTAGACCTATAAGATAGGATAAACATACTAAAATATGTACACCTAAAGAAGAAACAAGAAAAAGGATCCAGGGTAAGATGATCAATCCTCACTTAGAAAGACAAATGGGATGGACATTGGAAGTAGGAGAAAACAAGTAACAGGACAGGAGCCTACCACAGAGGGCCTCTGAAAGACTCTACCCAGCAGTGTATTGAAGCAGATGCTGAGACTCATAACCAAGCCTTGGGCAGAGTGTAGGGAGTCATATGAAAGAAGGGGAGAGTTAGTATGACCTGGATTGGACAAGAGCTCCACAAGGACCAAGTATATCTGGGCACAGGAGTCTTTTATGAGACTGTTTCTCCAACCAAGGACCATGTATGGATATAACCTAGAACCCCTGCTTGGATGTAGCCCGTGGTAGCTGGGCTTCAATGTTACTGCTAATGAAAATACCCACTCGTGAGACTCTGGCACCCTTACCTAAGCAGTTTGATGATGCTTCCGGTTAGTTTCCCTAAGGTCTTTCAAGCAGCACGTGTGCTCGGATCACACCTGTGCTAGACCTATATCTGATATATGAAAACTATATGTAGTTTTTAATTAGATGAAAGTAAAAATGAATTTGAGAGTATGAAGAAATGAGGACTTGCCATTGAATGGCTACCTACATTCTGGTTCCCTCTTTTGCCTTTTTATTGGTATTATTATTATTAAATGTAAAATTTCTGATGCCTTTCAGAGCTGTTTTTCTTTGGGGAGGGAAAGGGGTATGGGAGCTTTATAAGGTATAAAAACCAGGAAATTATGTTACTTTTCTGAAATTACTTATTATTTCTATGACAAAAGTCCTAAGCAAGTATGTTGCTGTTGAATACATAGCCATCACTACGCTTTACAGAGCTTAATAATGTTGGAGGAAAGCTGTCTGTGGCTTCTATTGAGAAAATTTCTGAATTCCTTTTCTGCCTCCTACTCCTTCCCCCAGATTTCAAGAAAATAGAAAGCCAAATACAAAACAATTTTCAACCGAATTTTAATACACGGGACGAAGTTTTACATTCTATAATATTTTTCTTTCTCAGCAGGGGGTAATAAGTGTGTGACATTGTCATGAAATAAACAATAGTAAACTAAAACACCAACCCTTACTCCTCTATTGGATAGGACCTGAAAACCTTTCTTATCCATAGATATGCAGAACAGGTGATGTTCTAGGAATGAAAATTGAACCTATCACGTTTTTTAGAATTTAATTTTAAAAAGTAGACATATGAATAGCATAAATTGTTATTAAAATTATTTTCTTCATATTTTACGAATATTCATGAAACATATTTTAAGTTTCACAGAATTAAATGATAGGATGAAATAATCCAAAGCGTATGCCTGTTTTGCTTGTTTGAGAACGGGATTTTAACTGAAGCCCAGGCTGACCCACCTGGAATTCATTGGGAAGCCTAGGCTCACCTTGAATTTACATTAGTGCTTCTGCTTTAATGTCCTCAACGTCGGGATTATAGGTGTGAGCTACCATTATTTTACAGGTTGGGACTAAAGAAATGGAGAAGGCAGGTTTTAGGGGGAAAATGACTATTTTAACAGAAGATACTTTCATTCAGTGGGAGTAAGTTATTTGTTAATTAAAACACCTTACTCATCATGTGATTGTAAATAATACCACCACCAAGGGCATATTTGGTCATTTGTGTCTCAAAGGAGAGGGATATTTTAACTTAGAATTCAACTTGAAGGAAAAAAAAAAAAGCACAAAAAATTTTAATTTGATGCATCAGGCACTTTTCCAAAACTGTTCAGTCAGTAATGCCTACAGACAATTTTAGCTGCACACTACACGCAATTGATTCTGATTCTCTAAGAGCTCTGCAATGCTTCCTTAATAATACTGTCTTCTGCAAGCTGCTGTCATGTGACAATATAATTGTTTTTATTTTCACAGCTTGGTCTTTCTGTTGGATTTAAAGGCAGGATGTAGGTTTTGTAGAAGGAAAGCCTCTAAGGCTTAGGAAATGTGTGTGCGTATTATTCTTACCAACCACTGACTACGAGCAATTTTGTACAAATAAAGCCAGTGTTTTGTTTGGAAAAGTAGAGCAGCCAAACAGACTAGTGGAACAGCTCTGTTAAAACTAGGCTGCTGAATATGTGTGCCTTTATCTCTGCATTAGTAGTCCTGGTCCAAACAAAGACTTTAGTCTCTATAGATGCTCAAATTTCACCCGGAAACTACCTGTTCTAACAGGGAGAATTTAAAAGTAGATTATCCAAGTTTAAGAAAGTTTCATAAAGCTGTTGTTTGATGTTTGCTATTCGATGTAGCCTACAATTTAAGAGATGGCGTGGTGTGCTCTGAGAACTTGACGTGAGTGATCTTTGAATTTAAGACATTCAAAGAGGTATTTAAAGCCTCAAACTTGCTGTGATCCATGTCTTAGTTTCTGTAGGGCTGATGAAATAAATGTATCATTGTTGTTTTTGACCAATGATGGATCTCTTTGTAAAATACACTTGTTTATAACATTTAGTACTTAACTTTAATATCAAATTAATAGAACTGACACTCCCATATGCTGTTCCATTTCAACTGGAAAAGCCAAGAGGTTTTTGTTGGTGGTGGGGTTTGGTGCCTCATGCATCTTAGATAAACATTTTTGCTGCTGAGCTATGTCCCCAACTTCAACAAGAATGTTTAAGTTATTTTTCAAGGCAGCACTGTATTTTACATTTAATTTGTAGGTAGCAGACATTTTTCCAGGGGGGAGGGGAAGCTCCTTTTCTCCATAGCATTTGGTAGTATCTATATCAACTATTATACATATTTCCTTTGTTGACGTGTAACATAATTATGCCCTCAAAGGGAGTGAGGCAGATTATTCTTGAGCCAAAAATGAGTGATCATGACCGGGGAACATGGATTTATGTGTCCTCAAATAATGCATTCTAATATGTAAAGTCATAAACCAGGGCATTTTCAAATTTGTGATTAGAATATCAGCTGCACAGGTTACAGCAATGTGGGGGGATTTCTGCTATGAGTTTAAGATGTTTTCTGATAACACCTTAGCTTGTGAGTTGGTGGTTTGTTAACTTCATATATTCAAAAATGTTTTATTTGATAGTCACAGGGATGTTAGACCAGACGCAGAGGTGGGTAATGAATGACTACTAAGTGAACTAATTTAGCTGTGTATCTGTAACATTCCAATTCTCTACATCACCAATTTATAATAAGATATTAGCATGATAGAATCTTTAAGCTAGTTGCCCACTCCTTAACCCCATAAACAGTAGTTCACAATATGTATAATTAATGTACACGAATTTGTGAAAATAGGGAACATAAGGCCTAACTCAAATGGCAAAATAAAAAAAAAAAAAACTAGACAAGAAAAAACAAAAAAAGTCCAGATTAAAAGAGACAGGATAATTATGTATGACACAGGATCATATAATAATACTGTTGCTGTTTTACAAGGCATTATTGAGATGTTAAAAACCTGAAAAGGATTATGAATTAGGGAAAGGTGGCATAATATTGAATTCCTAATTTGGGTTGTTGTAATGAAAAGTTATATGCTTTTGAAAACATACAGTGAGATATTTAAGAGTAAGGGACGTCATGCTGGAGATTAACTCTTAAAAATGTATAAAAATATGTAAATATATGCATACAAATATACATAAGATATAATGCAAGCTTGATGAAATCTTGATGCTTAGAAATGAAAACCATACAGCCACATCTGTTTGATACTTGAAACTTTCCAGAATCATGTAATTAATTCAAAAGAAAAATTTAGAAATTGCATTGACTTTTTATTGCAACTATGAATGGTTAGTTTCCAAACTATACAATTGAGTGAATTTATTAACAATCTTGATAAACTAAAGCTTGGAGATTAAAAAAAATCAGCGTTCATTAATTATATTTGCAATAAACTGTTGCTTCTTAATAAAGTTTTTCTCATGTTTGAAAACTAACAAGGCATAAAGAATATGAATATAGAGCAGTTGTGATTCTCTAATTCATTTTATGATTATGTTCAGTTCTGAAAGCACATTAAAAAATTGATGAACATTAACGTTGAAGGATTATTCATAATTAATATTTATTCACAGGATTATTAAAGCAGTGATTATATTTAGTCCACTATTATAGAAATAAGAGATACAGACACCTGTTAGATTTTTAATAACCTTAAGCTATTAGGGCTGGACAGATATAAACCCCTAAATAAATAAGATAAACCTTGTTATCTTCCAGCCACACATTCCAAGTCATTTGTTCTAACCATTCCTGTCGGGGCTATGTCCGTTCATCATTCCCATAAATACTTGGTCACGATTTTTATCTGGGCTGCTTCCCTCCATCTGCCAATCCTCAGGGCAAGCTCCTCCTTTCTTCTTCCTCTTCCTCTCCTCTTTCCCTTTCTCTTGATGCCTCTGCCTCCTTCCAAGCACGTGAATCTTAGCCCTGCCTACCTCTCGCCTGCCCAACCCAGGTGTAGGCAATTTTTTATTTTTTTTTGGCCAATCAGGGATATTTTGGGAATCAAGGTCACACAGCATCGCTTGCATTTGTTCGTAGAATAGTGACGATCTCTGGGGACAAGCAATTAACAATTTAATACATAGCTCCAGACTATCCCACAACACATTAATTGAACATGGACAGACAACTATCACTTTATATCAAATTTCTTTATTAGGAATATGAGAATAATAGTTCTTAACTACAAATTGAACTTCTGACTACACCATCTCCCTAGCCAGTACAGAAGTGTTTTTTTTTACTATTTTTATTGTAAAAATGATAAGTGTTTGAGAAGATGAATACCTTTACTTTGATTTGAACATTACACAACTTATACCTGTATTAAAACATCATATGGGAGTCTACAAATGTGTATTTTTGTACATTGATCAAAAAAGATATTTAATTTCAAAATGTGAATAAAAAAATCTAACAGAAAAAAGTGAGAACAGTCTCAAGTTTATCTTTGTCCAGTAGGATTGGTAATTTCTTATTAGAAATTCATTACACAGAGTACTTTACAAAGACTTTCAGAAATTCTACCAGAAACAAGTCTATTTGTCATGGTTTAATCTAACGTTTCCCATATTTGTATGAGTCCAACACTTTCTCTTTCCTGAAATAACACAAATACAAGTCACATTCCTTGAGTCATGATTTGGGAAAACACTCTTAAAATAGATGATATCCTCAATTAGGGCATTTAGGCATCTGTATTTCTGAAAATACATCTGTATTTTTGAGAATAACATGAGACAATAGCGAAAATGAACTAACTCATTCAATAGATTATAAGGGGCCAAAGGAACAGTTTATGCACTAAAAATATTTCCTAAGGTAAAATTAGAAGGATTAGGTTGCAGCTCAGTGGTGGAACTCTTGCCTGCTTTCATGAGGGTCTAGGTTTGATGCACCCCCCTCCCAGCATTACCAAAATAATGGTGGTTATGATAATAATAATAAACAGGAAAGAAAAGAGAGATGGCAACTCATTTAAAATACAACAGAAAAAATTAAATTTTGTGGGTTTTGGACTTAGGTTACAATGTTATAAGAGACTTCACCATGGATCCCAGGCTGATCCCAGATTTGGAGTGATCATCCTGCCACACCCTCCTGTGTGCTGGGATTAAGGCAAGTGCAACCACGCCCGGTGTAGCCCAACAGTTTAGGTTAATACAGAAGGTTCAGCAGCAAAAGCGATCAATCCTGTGGAAGAAGAAGGCCTCAGGAAAAATATCAATAGTTTAGAACTGGAACACAGAAATTAGTATATGCGGGAAGCACACACAGCAAACCAAAACAAGTGACATAGGAAAGTGGTTAGCATGTCTCCACTAGAAGACAGTGGAATCCGGTAAGGACAGCCAGCTTTAGCAGTAGACACATTGGCCGTATTAGAGACGATGTTCATGTTTGTGAGCTGAAGCGTAGTGATGTAAACCCATAGCAGCTGACGAGGACTGACCAGAATGCCCGAGGACTGAAAACTGCAGCTGCTGATGTGTCCGGAAACAGCTAGGAACACTGGAGTAGCACAGGTTTAGAACAAAGGTTCTCAGCATGTGGGTCGCGACCGCTGGTGACTGAAGATACAGATATTTACATTACGATTCGTAACAAGAGCAAAATTACAGTTATGGAATAGCAACGAACTAATTCTATGCTTGGGGGGGGTCACTGCAATGTGAGGTACTGTATTAAAGGGTGGCAGCCTTCGGGAAGTTGACAGGCACTGGTTGAGAGTCTACGGCATTGGATCGCTTGCATGCATCTTGCCTTTTGGAGTCTTTCTGTGTGTGATGGTCACCGTTAATGGTGAGTGTTGGTATTATTTGGTCCCAAACGTTGTCTCTCTTCAACTTTCATCTCCCAGATTCCTTTCATCCTCAAGATGGAGGAGGCAACTAAACCCACATATAATATAGGTGATAAATGGAAAGGATTTTATTTATGTTTGTGTTTTGTGTGAATGTTTATCAGATATGTGTGAGTATCTGAGGCCAGAAAAAGGGGTTGGAGCACCCTGGAGCTGGAGTTACAGGATGTTGTGAGCCACCTGCTGTGGGTGCTTGGAGTCGGAACTCAGATCCTCTGGCAGAGCAGGAAGTGTTCTTAACCACTACAACCCTTAAAAAAGGACTATTTCGTGCCTCTGTCCCGAAGACCTTGTGAGCAGTTTTATGCGGTTGCATTCACAGCTGCCGCATGTTGGTCTCCCCCAAAACTGTGAAAGACAATTTAGCGTGGAGATACTGGCAAAAGAGAACCTTCGGATCAATACCCAAGGCAGGAGAGGAAGGACACAGACAGGGAGAAACTGGTCCAGACAAGCCGCTGACTCACCTTCCTGTGCTGCACAGCAAGCGACAGGGATCCTTCGGAGTTGCCTCTGTGGGCCAGCACGGCCAGGCCTCCTCACTAGGCACTGATCCATCGAAGATGTGGGCTTCTGGAAATATCAGGCTTGCTGAGAATGTCGCTATCTCCAAGCAACAAGCGAGGCCCGAGGGCAGGTGCTTGAATCTCACTCAGAAGGGGAAATCAACTAAGCAGCTCAAGTGGGTGGAGGGAGGGATCTGGGTGGGAGAAGGGAAGGGAGGAATAGGGGTGGGGATCAGAAGTAGAAAGCGGGAAGGCTGGGAGAGAGAACAGAAACCAGTGCGTCTCTGGGAAAGGGGAGGCTTCTGGGAGTCTCTGGGGGTGACCCTAGCTGAGACTTGTAACAAAAGGAGATATGGAGCCTGACTCACCACCTCCTGTAGCCAGGCTGGACTTTCAGTGGAGGGAGGGGAACGTCAACCCTTCCACCCCAAATTTGGCCTGCTTACAAGTAGTGCAGGGATAAGCATGGAGCAGAGATTGAGGGAAAGGCCAGCCCCTGACTGTCCCAACTTGAGAGCCAGTCCACGGGCGAGAATCAACCTCTGACACTACTAATGATACTCTGCTATGCCTTCAGACAGGAGCCTAGCCTAACTGTCATCTGAGAGGCTCCATCCAACAGGTGGCGGAAACAGATGCAAAGACCCACAGCCAAACAATAGACAGAACTCAAGAGTCCTGTGGAAGAGTTGGGGGAAAGGAATCAGAGAACCAGAGGGACCAAGGACACCACAAGAAGACCTACAGAGTCAACGAACCTGGGCCCATGGGGGCTCACAGAGACTGAACGACCAACCAAAGAGCATGCATGGGCTGGACCTAGACCCTCTACGCATATGTAGCAGATGTGCAGCTTGGTCAATCATGTGGGTCTCTCAGTGGGAGCAGCGGCTGTCTCTGAGTCAGTGGCCTGCCTTTAGATCCCTTTCCCCTACCTGGGCTGCCTTGTCTGGCCTCAGTGAGAGAAGATACACTTGGTCCCACTGACTTGATGTACCAGGGTGGATTGGTACCCACGGGAAAGGGAACCGGGATGGGGGAAGTGGGGTGTGAGGGTGGGACTGGGAGGAGAGGATGGAAGAGGCTTCGGTCAGGCTGTAAAGTAATTAAATACATAAAGAAGAAAAAAAGAAAAGAAAAGGAGGTTATCTGAAGTCTATCTGTAAACAGTATTCCCCTCATCGGGTTCATTCAGTCCTGAATACAGATCCAGGAAGCACAACAGTGTCCCGGTAGATGCTCTCTGAACACACACTTTAGTTTTATAGTATTTCAGAACTGTTTATTAATAAAAAATGCCACAAATCACTGAACAATCGGGAGAGTTCACTAAGTCAAATATTTCAATTTAGAAAACCAAAGTTAATCGAGAAAACCCTGAACTAAAGTGAAAGTTGATTTTTTGAAACAGCACAGTAAAAAAATATACACCCTGCTTCTACAATGCGGCAGTTTCACTTATCTCTGTGTACTAAAATTCTTGGCTATTTTATTACTTCACTAAAAATAAAAGCTAAGACAAACTTAAAAAGCACGGTGGTGTCTGGAGGAATCTGGTCTTGAACCAAGAGGGGGCAGCAGAGAGCCACAGCGCAGGAGCTACGTGTGACCAAGTCAGCTGGCTCTTGGATGTCTCCATCAATGCATAGCTTAGCTTCACTTGTTGGCGCTAAGAAACAGAAACTTGAATTTAAGGTTAATGAGCACTGGATGAATCACCAAATATTATGGGCAGTTCACAAGTCAAAACCAAACCAAACCAAAACACCCTAAATGGATGAAAATAAGTAGGTTCCAGGTGAAGGGACATGCTGAGCTTGCTAAGGAGAGCGAGCCTTCAGGATCCACGGTTACTTTTGGACTCCTCAGCTTGCTCAGAAACAATGAATAATCAAAAAACAATGTGTGATAAAAGGACCTTAAGCAAAAGTTGCATGAATCTATATATTTTTTTCCTACTAATTCCTAAACCGTGAGAAGGGAGATAAGAGATGATATAATTTGAGAGAAAAATTTCCTCAAAAACCAAACCAAATCAAAACAACAATAAACCAAAGTAAAACAAAACCAATACCCAAACCCCAAAAAACTTTGCTTTTGTTTATCTAGCTACATTTCTTCTCAATTTATATTTTTAGTTTTATTTTTTGTTGTCCTAACATTTTGCATTATTTTTAAAAGTGTTTTCCATTTTTTGTTTATTTTTCTCTATCAAGTAATTTTAAACATAAAAATATGAGTTTGCCTAAGTACATTTTTGCCACATCTTGCACACATTATAGTAGAGTTACAATTTTGAATTTTTTATAAGTATTGTTTATTTAGAGACAGGCACATATTCATATAGAATGAATGTAGAGAGTTTGTTCAACTCTATATCTTTCCAATTTCACAGTGGCTTTGTGCTTATTTCTTTGCTTGAAACGTGTTTGACGGATTCATATTTAGTGTAAGTGCGGACTTTTCTGAAAATTGAAGTTTAAACAGACATGCACCTTTTTGACAGAGTAAGGAAAGCCTGACTGCTGATTTGACTTCTGTTGGCTTTGTCACTTCACCCAAGCCGTTTACCCTCTCTGGACTTTTGTTCTCTTTGTGGAAGCTGGGGTTGAGCCAGCCAGTGACAGCAAACAGTGTCTACTTCTAATGGGCAGCTGAAAACACATGAGTCTGTTTTTGTTATCGTAATAATAAAATGTGGGGCAAGAATGTTAATTATTCCCTAATAAATGCTGTAGTGTGGTAAAACAATAGAATGACCTAAGCCACAATACTTCCGCAATCCTGGAAGCATTGCAGTTAATAGATAAGGTCCTTAAAAATATTTTGGTTCTTTTGAACATATTGCAAAGGAATAGAGAAGAATTGCCTCTAAGAAAAGCTCCTTTCTATTTTGATCTGAGGAAAATGCTTAGTAGAGATGATACTAGCATTTCATGCTTTTAAATGTCCTATACTATCTTCTGTGAAAGCTCCTCATCCAACATTCAGCTTCCTTTAAATAAATTTCAAAAACTTTAGAATACTATTGTTTGACATTACAAGATTTTCAAAGATAGTCTGGGGAATTCATGTATACCTTGCTTTCACTTTTAACTATCTTAAGTATTTTCATCAGAATGATGAGGTGAAAGTGTGTGAGTAAGAAAAAAAAAAAAGAAAGAAAGAAAACACTGCAGCTTAAAGAATGGAACTCAGCCTAGGTCCCAAGACACAGGGTTACATACAACCAGCCCTTCCAATCCTGTGCCCACCAGTGAATCTGAGTCATCATGAGTGTATTGAGGTAATACTTGAATTGGCCCCTGTGAATAATCTACTTCTTGCTAAGTAGTTAGCTGTGCAACAAGATGGTGAAAAATAATGTATTCTTAGTTGGAAGAAGAGACTAGGTTATACTATGTTCTACTGTCAATACAGTATACAGCAGGGGCTTAATAAGTACTAATAAAAATTAGCGGTGCCCTTAAGAGATTGCCTATTAGACAGGGAAATTTTTGAGTGCAGTCTATTCCCATGGTTAGTACAAGAGATTTTTTTCTTCTATATTGCTGGTGTGAAATGTTTATGCTGTGCAATTAGAATTTACACAATTATCTACACTCTCCATGACTACTCTTAGAACACCAATGACTGTTTTAGACAGGCAATGTGGGCATAAATATCTGGATATAAATGATTTCCACAGAATAATTAGGTATTGTATTTTTTTTTACATATGGCCAAATTTATGTTGTCATGTGGTACATATCAAACATAGTTTTCTATGCTTTTGTCTTTGATGGTAGACTTTGCAGTAAAAAAAAAAAAATTCTGTAGCTTCATTGCAGAGTATCAAGTCTTCTGGTCCTGGGAAGCATAGCTAAAATAACCGACAATAATCTGAATTATCCTGTAAGTGAAATGTCTGTTCCTTCTCCTCTATGCATCTTATGTTTGAGCAGACAATTCACTGAACTATAGAATCCACTTTGTGTCAGAGTATCAGGGCCTGGACTACCTGGAAAACTTAGGAGTTGAGTGAGGCACTGCTTTATTTAATGTTTTCAACAACATCCATGCTGTGTAGCTCAGTGCAGTGCTCAGCAGCTAAACATGCTTGCTGAAAACCAACTTGTAGTTCCTACCCGTCTTTTCAGATTCCTTGAGAGCTGATGTTGACTAACTGAATGCATTTTGAGTCTAATTTTTCTTTTCTTTTCTTTTAGAAATACCTGGATACTTGGAGATACTTTTTTTTTTCTGATAGCTTGGATAATGATGTAACACAATTGTATTGTACTTTAAACTATTTATTATTATTATTATTATTATTAATTATTATTTGGTTGTTCAAGACAAGGTTTCTCTGTGTAGCCCTGGCTGTCCTGGAACTCACTCTGTAGACTCGGCTGGTGTTGATGTCAGGGATCTGCCTACCTCTGCCTCTCGAGTGATAGGATTAAAGGTCTATGCCACTATATCCGCAGCTTTAAACAATTAAAAGATGAAAGTTTAACACATATGGTGGTTAATCGTCATGGACACCTTACTTGAATTTAGAAACATCCAGAAAACATACAAAGGGCAGACCTTTGAGGGCATTTTAAGGCAGGATTAACTGAAAGGGGTAAGATCCGCAATGAATGTGGGTGGATCCAATCGCCTGTGGTCCTATTTTGAAAGGAAGGTCAGGAGTAAACTACCCGAACCGCCATAACAGCCTATTTCCTGTTTCTTGATGTGCTACGCTTCCCTTCTCTGATCAACTTTCTCGTTTTTGTCTTTGTCTCTGTCTCTCTTATGCTCCAAGTTCAGAGAAAACATAGGGTATTTATCTGTGAAGGTCAGTATTGACTGTCAACTTGATAGGATCTAGAATTAACAGTGAGATAACCCTCATCATTGTTACTTCTTCCAGGAAACCTTTAGATTTGGTTAACCCCTTGAGGAAATATCTTGACTTGTTGAAGAAATATCTTGACTCCTTGATCTTCCAAATGGTTGTATGAAATGGAGAACACATAGGTAGGAGAGGAAGTTTCTCCCTGAAATCGTTCAACAAAGCACCTCTCTGGTTTAAAACAGAATTTACCAGCCTAGGATGCTTGGAGGGAAATCTCCCAAACTACTATTATGGAGTAAAGACCCAGAGACCTCTCAGCAGAGAAGAGGTCTGAACTTACCTAAAAAACAAAACAAACAAACAAACAAAAAACCCAACCAGCCAACCAAACAAACAAAACCCTGCATTTCTAATCCTTTTTAGTTTTGTGACTCATTTATAACAGCATTCCTGTCTACAGTCAGGACTTGGCTATGGACAACAATTAAATGGTGCTTATAAGCTCCTCTCTTCTATTTCTTCCTGTCAAGGCATTGCCTTTTCTTTTTTCCTTTTTATTTATTCTTCTCTGATATATTACATCCTGATTACAGTTCCTGCCTCCCCCCACCCTCCACACCTACCCTTTTACCTCCCCTCAGAAGAGATATCCCTTCCAGGGATATCAAACAAATGTGGCATAACAAGCTACTATAAGACCATTCTTCTATTGAATATAAGAACATTTTTACATGAAAGCTGGATGAGGCAACCCAGTAGTCCCAAAGGCAGGCATAATACTCAGAGACAGCCCCCGCTCCCATCCTTAGGAATCCCACAAGGACACTAAGCTACTCAGCCATAACATATATGCATAGGACCTAGGTCAAACCCATGCAGGCTCCCTGATCTTTGTGAACTCACATGAGTCCCAGTAAGGTGATTCTGTGGGCTGTGTTCTCATGGGGCCTTTGATCCCCTCTGGCTCCTCCGATCCTTTCTCCCTCTCCTTTGCAGGACTCCCCAAGCTCTGCCTAATATTTGGCTGTGGGACTCTGCATCTTCTCCCATTAGTTGCTGGATGAAGTCTTTCTGGTCTCTCTGGTGATGATTGTGCTAAGATCCAGTCCCAGCACATCCTGCAGGCATGACAAACTGGATGGAGGTCAGAGGTTTCAAAGCCTCCATCGAGGCCTTGCCAGGTTCCAGACGATGGCAGGTTTAGGCTCTGTGTCCTTCCATCATTAAAAGTCATCACACTAGTTTCACCCTCGTAAGTTCCATGGAGTGTCTCAGAGCTGTGTCTGTTTCTTCTTTCTGCCAGAATCACATTTCAGAGGGAAAATATGGCTGCCACAGTGGGGTCGAGAACAACAGAGGATGGCATATAAGAAAGGAGACGGCACTAAGGGATCGCCAGGCCAGATCTGGACCCTGAACACACAGCCTATTACATGGGGAAAATGAACGCATGTGTGGTGGATCTGTACTATTACTATTACTATTACTATTATTATTACGTACTAGCCAGTCATTTTACCTGCCTCTGAAAGCAATCTCAAACAGATAAGGAATCTTTTCCTATATTAGCAAAATGTCTATATATCAAACAGCATCTTCTTTCTATCAAGTCTCTCTTTCCCATTAAAACAATTATAATAATATTAATTGAAAACTTACTCTATGATAAAATATTATAAGTGGATATTCTATAAATCAAATCAATGTTGAATATATTACAACATATACTCTTATCTGTTGAAATGCACAAAAGTAAATACCTTAAAATATAAATAAAATGTGATATTTTGTATCCATAATGTCAGTATTAACAGGGCAGGGCCAGATGATAATAAAGCATTGATATGTAAACTATATCTTAAAGTATTTACATTAGTAAACTTTTGCAAGCTTTTGAAGCCAAGGAATACATATTTTATTTTCATTCAAATGTCACAATTAATGTACAGTCACATGCTTGGCCCATAAAATATCAATACATTTTAAAAGTTTAAGTATTTGAATCAAATTGTCTGAGCACAACATATTAAATAACAAAGACAATCATTTAATCATGCATAAATTATATCCCAAGAGATCAGTCAGAATCTGAACTTGTTCCTTGAATAAGGAAGAGGCCAGAAGTTTTGAGGTCTGAGCGTACTGGTAAATGGAGCTTGCAAGACAGAACTAGCCCAGCAACTTTCTATCCGTCTCTACAACAGAAAGCTTTCTGAATAAGCCACTGGCTTCCAGAGAGTCAGATAGACGGTGAACGTTATCCTGCAGAGCAGTATAGCTGGCATCCGGGATGGTGGATGGGATTAAGAGCAGAGGAAAGGTAAAAGTCAACAGAGATAACCCGGGTTCCTCTGAGCCCAACTGAGGGGTTTTGGCCTTGGGTGGAAAAAAAATCCAGAAACAGGAGTCTTCCCTTAAGGCTCATTTCTCTTTAGAGAAATCATCCAATTAGTAGCAAATATGGGATGACACAATAGTGTCAATTAGAACAAATTGAGGCAAATTAGGGGTTATAATTAGGCAAATTACTATCGAATGCTGCCAATTTCGTCCTCTTTTGAAAAACATTTTGTTTATTTACTTCTGTGTGTGTGTGTGTTTGAGAGGCGGGGGGCATGTATGATACCGTCTGTGTAGCAGCCATAGGGCACCTTTGTGGAGACAGTCGTCTCCTTCCGTCTTTACATAGGTTCTCGGTGTCAATCACTCAGATTGTTGCTGATGGGGCAAGGACCTTTAATCACTGAACCATCTCTCCTGCCCTGCTTTTATTGAAGGAGTGGTTCTGTGGTGGTCAAAGGAAACAAATCAGAGTAAATGAACACTATCAAACAGACCTCACACTCTCACACTTCAGAGCTGTGGGTGACGTTAACGGTCTTTTAGCTTGACCCGGCGTACACTCAAACCAGCGCTGTGGGGTGTGGACTCATCAACAGATGGCTAGCCACAGTCCTATCAAAACGGGGTGTAGCGTTTCAAAAACATGTTAAGGTTTCAGCTTGGTTGGCCACTAATTTTATCACTCAAAATAAGACTGTTGTATCAAAGATTACAAGTGGAAGCAATGCACAGCTGCTTCACTCTTCACGTTAGAATCGTTGCGCTTATACCCTAACTGTGCAGACAAGCCTCAAGGGGGCGAGCATTTGACAATATTTGATATATTAAAGTATGGGGAATGTGAGTCTTTAATTTTTAAAACTTATTTTAGTAAACAAATATAAACATGCTAATACATTTAATATTTATTTAGTCTCAACTATGTCTTAAACTGGAGCCAGGTACTCTGGCGATGAAAAGCAATGAGGAAAACCTCCTCTGGAAGAGCTGTTCTCCACAGGGCAGGAGAGCTGTGGCTCTCATTGCTAGCATTGTACCTTGCTACAGGAGAGCTGGTCTGAGCTTCCCAGAGCTGAGCAGTCTCCTATTCCGGCTTTACACCAGCTGTTACATTGTATACACATGGGTCAGCTTCAGATTAATGGACAACACAGCTAAATCTATCAAATAGATCGGCCTGTTTCCCAGATCGGGAACTCTGATGCTTGAACAGTCTTTCCTCCCAGGTTTGCAAATCTGCGGAAGAAATAAAGATAATTTAATTCCAACAGACCTCTTTTGACATGACTGTAATTAATTTGAAACACACCCGGGAATCATACTAGCTTAATGAAAGCCCTCCACTCATTTTCTCACCAAAAGTAAGTTCATGGGGAAATTCAATCTGAAAATAAATAACCTTTTATAAGACCTCAATGGTGAGGATTTAGGAAGCGTCTATGATTTATGTAATGTTTTATAGCCCGGCAATGGATGAACTCTGGACTCCAGAGCATATTAAAATATTCTAAGTCTCTTAGCAAACACAAAGTCTCATTGTACTGCTTTTAAAGTGGTCTTCTGGTGCCAGAATGGAAAGCACACAGTGAACGGGAATGAAGAGAATATAAAATATTTATGGTGTCTATCACTTCCTTTCACTTTACAATCAAGTGTTGAGATCTATGGGCTATACTGTAGACTGCTTTAATAAAAGAACAGCAGAGGGAATACAAAAATCAAATTAAGCATTTGAGTACACTACCAGCTAATATCCTTTATTTTAAGTTGTGAGCAGATAAGTATGGCAGGTGCAAATGACTATATTTGTAGGAAAATAATCTATGATTTAAATTATTCAGAATATGTTAACAACACAATTAATTATATTAGCATTTGGAAAATTACAAGGGCAGAGTATACTTAAAACGCATTTTGATTGTACTTTGAATTCATTCATATGGAAATTTCAAGAAGTTTCTTTAAAGAAAAAGGAAACACATTTTGGGTCAACTATATGTATACCCATATAAACAGATATTTCCAATTCAGTGTTTGGTTTTTCAAGACATCGTTTCTTTGTGTAGCTGTCCTGGAACTAGCTCTGTAGACCATGCTAGCCTCAAACTCACAGAGATCTGCCTACCTCTGCCTGGGTGGTGGTGGTGATGGTGGTGGTGGTGGCATTAAAGGCATGTACCTCTACCACCAGGCTGTAATTCAGTTTTAAAGGGAGCGTTTAGCATGAGGAAGGCATCTTGCAGTGCTTAGGTCTTCTGTGGTAGCAGTGTCATGTTCTGGTCATGTGTACCAGAGACTCCCCAGCTCTTCCTGACTGAAGCCCAACCTCTGCAAGCTACGCTGTGTCTTATAGCCAAGAAGATAATATAATTCATCGCAGTGAGTCTGAATCATGCCAGGCATTAGCACTGAAGTCTCAAATCTGTGACTCAGCTCCTCTCTAGTAAGGCTACTAAAAGGAGCCTCATTTGAATTTTGAAGATGAGCTCGAAAGATGTCGTTAAAAAGTTTTCTCATGGGTGGTTTACACTTTCATACCATACATGTAGCTTTTACACAGAATGACCTCTACTATATATGTCTTTTATTCTCTCTTTGGCCTATAATATAAACTTTGCAGGTTTAGGAACTGAGTTTTTGGAATTATAGCCCAGGTCTTGATCAGTCGGGATCAATAAGAAATCAACTTTCTAAATCAATATACTGTTATTATTGTAAATATTAATTTTATTTTTGAAAAAGCAATTCTTGTACATAATCTATAAATTAAGCAAAGTGGTATGTAGCCAAGCACAAAATTTTCTAGCACAGTTCTTTCCAGTTCTTTCCTCACTCAGAAGAGATTCCATTTGACAACTTAAAAGATTTTTTTCCTTATATACCTCTATATTTATAAATAACAGGGATCTAGATTAGTTTTATATTTTGTTATTTAATGTTAGATAGTATGCATTGACCTCTTGGTGTTATAGTGAAGAATTTAGCTCTTCAAAACATGTCCCTTCGGCTTTCTTTTATTATTATCTATAACAAAGTTGTTTAAAAAGTTTTTGTTTAAATCTAAATTTGTTGCTATGAGGAAGATAAAAATAACACTGATGAGCATTTTTAAAATTTACTAAAATATGTAGTTTTCATTTTTCTTGACATTAGTAACAGACTTTTTTTTTTTCCTGTTAGAAGGTAAAGTTGCCACTTAAACCTTCTGCTAATTTTTCATGTGCTTTCCGACAGCCTTTTTGGTGATGCTTTCCCAGAGGTCATTCTTATTGGCTTTAATGGTGTGAGGTCACGCATATGGAAATATAACTTTTGTTTATTTGCTTTAATTTTAGAGCCACTGCAGAGTACTTCTCTAGTAACTTACAGTCCTTAGGTACCCAAGCTTCAGAGAAAAGTCAGGGGCTCCAGCAGCTCCCCAAAGCCAGACTTTGTCACCCATCCCCCGTGTGCCATTTTAAAAGATTAATAAGGCTGAGACACAAAGAGGAGAGAGGACTTATTTTATGTGATCACATTTAAGGAGGAACAAATAAATGAGTCCAGTGATCCAAGACCATTTGGAGGGTGGTGACAAGAGCTTTAGGTTTCAGCAGAGGAAGATTTAAGGCAAGAGACAAGAGGCATGTATAATTAAGCAGATCAAGGCCTGATCCGGTCGATCATTGTCTCAGTTTCCACAGCTATCATTCCCTAGAGCCCATCAATCTGGTTCTACGCCTTCTCCACACCAGAGATGATTTCCCTCATCTTGAGGGGGGATTTCTCCCTGGAGCTCTGTTGTTTCTGGAAGTCAAGTGATTGCAGGTCTGGGAAAATCACTTATCTCCACGCCTTCATCCTCAGAGGGGAAGCCCAGAAGTAATCCGGCACGCCTTACAAGACTGACATGCCAACGTTCAGAGGAAGCCATTACCCAACATTAAGAGACACACAATGAAGGCAATGACATCAGGCTTTCAATTTGCTTTTGTCATCTTGTGTGCCCAAATAAGGAATCAACGGGTTTTAGCAAAAGCAGCCTCCAGGGGCCTGTCTCATTTACTATGCTAGACATTTTCTTTTAATATAGACATCTTGCTTCTTTACTCATTTTCAGTTTCTATTTCTTATTTTATTGGAGAATAATTCTTTATTTCTTTTTTATGGCTTATATTTCTTTTTTAAATTTTATTTTTTAAATATTAGTTACAGTTTATTAATTTTGTATCCCAGCTGTAGCCCACTTCCTCATTCCCTCCCAATCCCACCCTTCCTCCCTCTTCTCCTCCATGCCCCTTTCCAAGTCCACAGATAGGGGAGGTCTCCTCCCCTTCCATCTGAACCTAGCTTATCAGGTTTCTTCAGGACTGGCTGCAATGCCTACCTCTGTGGCCTAGCAGGGCTGTTCCTCCCTTGCGGGGGGTGTCAAAGAACCAGCCATTGAGTTCATGTCAGAAATAATCCCTGCTCCCCTTACTAGGGAAAACCAATTGGTTACTGAGTTACCATGGGCTACATCTGAGCAGGTGTTCTAGGTTATATCCATACATGGTCCTTGGTTGGAGACACAGTCTCACAGAAGACCCCTGTGCCCAGATATATTTGGTCCTTGTGGAACTCCTGTCCTCTCCAGGTCATACTAACTCCCCCTTCTTTCATATGATTCCCTACACTCTGTCCAAGGTTTGGTTATGAGTCTTATCATCTGCTTTGATACGCTGCTAGGTAGAGTCTTTCAGAGGCCCTCTGTGGTAGGTTCCTGTCCTGTTTCTTGTTTTCACCTACTTCCAATGTCCATCCCATTTGTCTTTCTAAGTGAGGATTGATCATCTTACCCCAGGTCCTCTTTCTTGATTATCTTCTTTAGGTGTACAAATTTTAGTATGTTTATCCTATCTTATAGGTCTAGTAAACACTTATAAGTGAGTATATACCGTATGTGTCTTTCTGCTTCAGGAATACCTCACTCAGGATGATCTTTTTTAGATCCCACCATTTGCCTGCAAATTTCATGATTTCCTTGTTTTTAATTGTGGAGTAGTATTCCATTGTGTAAAATCACCACAATTTCTGTATCCATTCCTCCGTTTATGGACATCTGGGTTGTTTCTGGCTATTACGAGTAAAGCTGCTGCAAAATTCTCAACTTCATATGGAAAAACAAAAAACCCAGAATTTCCAAAATGATCCTGTACAACAACAGATCATCTGGAGGTATCTCCATCCCTGATCTCAAGCTGTACTACAGAACAATAGCAATAAAAACTGCATGGTATTTGTATAGAAACAGAAAGGTAGATCAATGGAATTGAATAGAAGACCCAGAAATAAACCTACACACCTATGAATACTTGATTTTTGACAAAGAAGCCAAAAATCATTCAATTGGAAAAAAGACAGCATCTTCAACAAATGGTGCTGGTTCAACTGGATGTCTACATGCAGAAAAATGAAACTAGATCCATATTTATCACCCTACACAAAACTAAAGTACAAGTAGATTAAAGATCTCAACAGAAAACCAGATACACTAAATCGGTTAAAAGAAAAAATGGGGGAGGCCCTAGAACTCATTGGCACAGGAGACAACTTCCTGAACAGAACACCAACAGCATAAGCTCTAAGAGCTACAATCAATAAATGGGACCTCATGAAACTGAAAAGCTTGTAAAGCACTGTCATCAGAACAACATGACAGCTTACAGACTGGGAAAGAATCTTCACCAACCCTATAACTGACAGAGGGCTGATATCCAGAATACATAAAGTAAAGAAGTTAAAAAGCAATAAATCAGGCAATCCAATTAAAAAATGGGGTACTGCACTAAACATGGAATTCTCTGTAGAGGAATATAGAATGACAGAGAAACACTTAGAGAGATGTTCAACATCCTTAGCCATCAGGGAGGCCCTCTGTGGTAGGTTCCTGTCCTGTTTCTTGTTTTCACCTACTTCCAATGTCCATCCCATTTGTCTTTCTAAGTGAGGATTGATCATCTTACCCCAGGTCCTCTTTCTTGATTATCTTGAAATCAAAACGACCCTGAGATTTCTCCTTACACCCATTAAAATGCCTAAGATCAAAAACTCAAGTGACAACACATGCTGGAGAAGTTGTGGAGAAAGGGGAACCCTTCTCCACTGCTGGTGGGAATGTAAACTTGTACAACCACTTTGGAAATCAATCTGGTGCCTTCTCAGACAACTAGGAATAGTGCTTCCTCAAGATCCAGCCATACCACTCCTAGGCATATATCCAAAATATGCTCAAGTACACAAGAAGGACATTCTTTATTTCTTGAGAATGGGTGCATAGGAAATACAACTTTTGAGAACTTACCAGTAAGTGTTTTTGTTTTATCACAACATTGGTAAATTGGTCATCAATTTCTATGTTAGAAAGGACTATTTTTTTTTCTTCACAAGTTTGGAAGTGACAATTCATTTGCTACCTGACACCAGTGGTAGGGTTGAATACCTGAAACCAATCTCACTCCTCATTTTGTCATGACCTACTATTTTCTCTTTAAGTTTACTTGCTACTCTGAAAATTTCTGATTTCTTTTTTTTTTTATGAATATAGTTCTGATTTTTCACTTTCATTTTAAGTCTAAAACCTCTTGTATTCTAATGCTGGGAAATATTCTTTAACTACACTGCTCATGATGCCCTGCTTGGCACTTAATTTGACCTCTTCTGGACTTCCCTGAGTCAAACTGTGTTCCTCTTGGGATGCCTCATGTTCTCCTCTTGTCTCACTTCCTGCCTGTTTGTGTCCTTGAACTCCTAGATGTTACCTCCGATCATCATTGTTGAGCTCTTTATCTTTTCATCGTAGTTTTGTAGTGTTTTCTCTTTGCTCTCCAAAGGTCCCTTTCACTCCTCCATACCCAGTTTTGTTTTGTGGCTGTAATGTGCTCTCTGAAATCGCTGAGAGTATTTTTAAGCTTCTTCATTTTAGGTTGAGTCTGTCAGTGTTTTCTGTCTGGATCTTTTATGTTACAGTTTTCCTCTTGTGTCTTCTTATCCTGTGTTCATTTCAGTTTAAGTACAGGGGTTAAAAACTAAGTTAAGCTAGCCTTCGGGGATCTCAGAACTCAACATTCAATGTGATTTTGTTCTTTTTTTTTTTTTTTTACACTGAAAGTGGCATTTCCCAATTGAAAAGCTCCAGCATATCTTCTAGGTTGAAGGAAGGCAGTTGCAGTGTAGAAAGTCATGCTCATGTTCCTGGCAGGAAAACTGCTCCTTCTGTTAGGTTCTGCAACAGGTGTGGATTTTGCAGCGCCAGGCTCTCTCCAGTACAGGCAGCAAACCCGAAAGTAAGCCACTCACTGTCTTGGTATCTCCCTCTCCATCTCGGCAGTCATGCAGTTTATTCCAGTATCTTCCATGGGCCACCTCTTCTCAAAACATAGAGGCTGTGTTTTCAGGAAGTTCCATCTCATTATAGTACTGTGGTATCCTCCCTGCATTAAGCATGATACTTTTGTGCTTCTCTAAGAGGGTTGGGGGAATGGGAAGGGTGTCTAGATTTCAGCCTATAGGGCAAAGCACTATGGGTTAGGGAGAAATAGATTCTCAAACTCGGTCTCATCCTAAGGCACAATGGCCACTCATTAAATGTGCTTCTTCTATATTCTCTGGAGTCCATATGGTTAATTACTAGCTCATCCTGTATCCATCCCTTTTTACAGTTAATAATCCCAGTGCTTTTATTTTGTTTGCCTTTTTTAAATTTAATTTTATTTTTTAAGAGAGGGTCTCACTCTGTAACTCAGAATAACAAATTTTCACTCGTTCTCCTCCACCCTCCGGAATGCTGGGATTACAGGTGTATATCAGTATCCCTGAGTACTGAGTCATTCTTCATATTAGCCTTTTCATTTTCAATGTCCGTGGTTCTCTATTAGCTGATATAGTCACTGAAAGTCCACAAGATGCTAGGTGTTTCTCACAGGGTAAAAGGCATGCCTCACTGTACTCTTCTCCTACTTGGATAACCTGTCCATTCAACCCATGCTAATTCTGATTATACCGCTATATCCTACCCACCTTTATGTCTAACAGTCTAAATTACTGTGGTTTTCAGAATTCACGAAGAAGATCGTTGCCTGGGCTTTAAAATGCTATAGTGTCCTTCCTCTAGAAATACGTGAAATTCACAAGTTTGGTGTACCATCACTCAAGATTCCGCTAGTGTCATTTCTGTCTCTCTGAAGCTATCTCTGATGGGATTTTGTCTGTTTGTTTTTCTTCTAATAGTTGCTTTTTTTTTTCCCCTAATCTTTGTAGGACACATGAGGCTTTCAGGTCTATGCTTCTGAAGTTATTCTCTTTATATTTCCACACCCAGATCGTCATCATTCTTTTTACCACTTACGAAGAGCTCATTATATCTTTGGGAAATGAATAAACATGTCCTATTTTAAGGAAACTCATTTGCAATTGCAAGAGCAATAGGGTAAGACTAGAGGGTAAGGTTTCTGGTGAAGAAAAATTGTTAATGACCCAATGGTTCCCACGTGGCTGGCATAAGACCTTCTTTCCATTGCTGTCATCACAGTTCCAGCTGTACCATCTCGATATTTCAAAGCAGCTGTCAGACCAGCTTGAGCTTAAAGCTCTTTAAAATGCATCCAGATGGAACAGAGTGACACAGGTGGTTTGAATTCAGGGAAAATCAGTCCTCAGCATATTCTAGGCATCTAGGAAACATTTGTATTATTAGAGCTACAAGCATAAATGAGAATTTGTGAATTAAAAAAGGATCAGAAATTATTTCATAGAATCCTAAAAATTCCCAGTTAAAAACTTTGTGCTATAGAGTTGGAATTTACCTGAGTGAGAATTTGGCCAGCATAAGAGGACTACTATCAATCATTATGACTAAAAACTGCTTGTTTTTTTTTTTTTTTTAATTGATGGAAGCAATACATAAACCATTGACCTACACGGTTAGAAAAATAATCCCAACTAAGAGTCAGAGACACCTGAAATTTCTTATTCGCAAGCTTTGAATTGTAGACATTTAGAGGAGTTCATTGTGTTCCTATTTTGTTTGGACATTTTGCAGACAAAATGTTATGTAAGTTTTAGAGCACAGAGATTATCCATGGAACACATCACAAAATGCACAAAGTGTTTATTCAGCACACAGCGTTCAGAATGCTTGTATCTGAATACTGCTTGTACTCATGTGACAAAAGAGGCCACACATCCATAACATCTGTAAGTTGGGCAGTAACACTTCTCTTCTTTTGTAGTGGGAAAGAGTGAGCCACGTGGGGTTACAGATAAAAGGCTCACAGGTAATCCATCTGGAAGGAGGGATTTAAACAGAAGGCTGAGCCTATTGTACTGGGACAATTATACACTTTTAAACTGTATACGGAAGATTAACATTTAAATTGAGTGGTCAATCATTTCTTTTTATTATAGAGATTTGTGCATGGCTTGATCATCAGCAACAACAGCAATCAGTGAATTAAACATCAAGTATCAGGGTTTTCTAAGTGACTTCCAAGCAAATCACTGCAAAAGAAAAAAAAAAACAAAGCAAAAATAAGCATTCTATTATTGACTTTAACAATTACCCAAATAGTTGTTCTGTTGTACTAAATTTCCTCCTGAAAGTCTCAAACAAAATCTATAGTAAGTTGCAAGTGAATAGGGATATTATTCCTACTACTGTGAAGAATTTGGTCAAACCTGAAAGGTATAAACCCACCCATTCATTTCCATTTCACATCTGTGTTGTGACCTCTACAGGCTGGAAGAACCCAGAGATGGGATGCAACCACATATTAAAGGAGTCAAGAAAGCTTGAGAGGTGACATTTGAGTTGAGTCTTGAGGATGACTTGAGAAATCTGGGAGGAGAAAGAACACTCCTGCTAAGGGACCAGGATGTGGGAAAACTAGAAGCTGAAAAAACCATTGCATTATGTGGCATATGACAGATTTGACACGATGGGAGGAACAGTTTGCATGAAGTGCAGTCTCACAGTCAGAGCTGTAAACTCAGTTGGGAGCCTTATTTGAAGAAACCTCTTAGTTAGGAGCTATTTGCTCTTAAACTTGTAGAAAAGAGAGATCCATTGAAAATTGTGTATTGTCAAAGGAGTAGTCGATGAAACGCAGCCATTAGGCTGACAGTAGAAGAAATACAGTGTGCTAAAAGTGAGGAAGAAAGACAAGGAGCACGAATCTGCATGTGCTGTCTGCCTTTGATGTGGGAGGATAATTTCATGTAATTCTGTGGCTGTGTACTTTGCAGGCCTTCCTTTTCCCTTTCTTCTCTTTTTAAGTGGTTATTAGGAGAAACCGTGGCCTTTGGCAACTTTCTTAGCATAGGCTTCTGGTTTCTTTCAGAGCATGTTTGGATGGCTGGTTTAAAGATCCTGTTCATCCTATCTTACAGGTCTAGTATAGACTTATAAGTGAGTATATACCATGTATGTCTTTCTCCTTCTGGGATATTTCACTCAATATGATCTTTTCTAGATCCCACCATTTGCCTGCAAATTTCATGATTTCCTTGTTTTTAATTGCTGAGTAGTATTCCATTGTGTAAAAGTACCACAATTTTTGTATCCTTTCCTCCGTTGATGAACATCTGGGTTGTTTCCAGGTGGCTATTACGAATAAAGCTGCAACAAACATGGTTAAGCAAATGTCCTTCTTGTGTATTTGAGCATCTTTTGGATATATGCCTAAAGGGAGGAGGTCCTCCCCTATCAGTGGACTTGGAAAGGGGCAGGGAGGAGATGAGGGAGGAAGGTTGGGATTGGGAGGGAATGAGGGAGGTGGCTATGGCTGGGATACAAAGTAAATAACCTGTGATTAATATAAAAAATAAAAATTATAAAAAAAGAAACAAAAAATTTGTAAAATTCATTGAGTATGGTTTAAAATCTATAAAATCCATAACCAAAAATGACTTTAAACTTATAATAAAGGCTTATAATTAAAACCTAAAGATCCTGTTCATTCTCTCTTAGGTGTTCTTTAGTACTATTGATACTCCTGAATAGACTAGACTCATAACATTTAAGGGAGAGCTCACAACCTTGGAGATGTAGAGATGTACATGATACAGGTATGTCACATGTTGGTTTAAGGCTTATGACTCTCATATCATTGTCAAAGTGACATATATCACTTTGACGGTAAAGCACTTGGTACTGCTTCTATCCTGCTTTAACACTAACAAAACCTTACACAACCATGGGGTCTTTTTGGGGGGGTTTTCCGGAGGCAATGTTCATCTTATTTTTGTGTACTATGTCAACCCTTTCACCTATTTTGGCTGCCAATTTTGAGAACAAGCAGGAACAATGAAACCCTCTGCATAAAGCTGTTCCAGAACCAGAACCAGGGTTCTTAGGAGTGAGCAGACATAGAGTGCCCAAAGTATGAGGGTCCTGTCTGAGACCATTCATAGATTCCCAAGAGAGCATCTAGCACAGAGCTTTTCTATTTCCCAGCCAATGTGTGTTGGCTATGCAAAAACTTTTTTCTTTTTCCAAAACATCTTTGTCTTTGCTACCAGGCAAGCTGAATTGTGGCCATTGTCTATTAAATTGCCACATTATAGGAGCTGCCTATTAGGAACCATACCTGGCACCCAGCCAAAATGTTGCATTAACACTCCAACGTCAGCTGGAAGCAGCCTACACACCATCAGGATTAAGCAAGGTCTGATGACACAAGTTGGCCCATCAGTCCATGTCACACATGCTCATGGTCCATACTTGTGCCTCTGCTTGCTCCATCTCAGCCTGAATGTAAGGTATCACAGTGGAGCTCACTGTGATGACAAGATTAGAAAGAACAAAATTGTGGGTCTGGGTCACAGGAGTTTCAGCAGTATATGCTGGTACCATTTAAAAGAACAAAACTGTAATTCCGCTACTCTACTCAAGAACACTCTGGTCAGGGCTAGCTCTAAAGGACAGTGGTGAGGACAATCCCTAGGGCATGGGACTAGGTTGTTTCTTTCTGCCTGTGAGGAAATATGGCTGAAGTCATGGATCTACTGTGATCCATATGCAGTGTATAATATTTGATGAATAGTCAGAGACTATTGAAAACACATCTAGAAAATTAGTCAAGACAGTCTGAAGAAGTAAATGAACAAATACCTCTGCCTACAAAAATATGATAATTGTGACCTTTGTGAATTCTCCTTGAAGAATGACATCAACAAAAAAGGATTTTTAATAATCATATGAAGTTTTGATCTTTCCTAGCCACTGCTTTCCTAGCCAGTGGACACAGATGATAATCATGAGAGAAGGAATGGAAGATTTGTGTGGGCCTGACAAAATGAAGTTGATCATGAATGCTGAATGTCCAACCTGGCCACCACACAGAATCTGAGTTGGTGTGTGGTGCCATTCCCAGGGAAGTCACCAAGTGTTAGATGCAGACAAGGTGATTCTTTGGATCATTTACATCATAGATGGATCGGAGCTTTGTTTCCCCTGGCGTAGATATATCTCCGGATGTGGGCATGCCGAAATCATTGTACAATTGTTCATGGCTGTTTTGAAGCCAAGTCATCCTCCATACAGAATGGTTTATTCAACTTTGTAGGATTCTACCAAGCACTGGAAGGATGATATTATCAAAACAAATGCAATGTGGAAGTGGGCTCATGTCCGTAGAACACACTGGTTTCAACATATTACCTATCACCCTAAAGCAGCTGGTCTGGCTATAAAAAGACATTTGGAAAACTCAACTATGGTGCCAACCATATTGTTGGAGACTTGGGTAGTACCATCTTCTAGGATCAGGTAAGCTATGTCGGTTTGGGACCAAGGTGTGGTACTGTTTTTTCCTAGCACTATAATTCAAATAACTGAAATAGGAGTAGATATTGGCATGTTTGCTTCTCATTTCTTACACATTTTGACCACTGGTTTGGAAGCCTTAGATTTTCCCGCTCCCCACTCCAAACTGATAATTTTCATGAAGAGACACAGTAATAATTTAACTAGGCAGGTTGTTAAGACCCGCATCTGGCCAGTAGGAACTTCTTATGTTGCTTGACTAAAATCAATGCGTGGTGTCATTATCATCCACTTCTGTGACAGTGTTTAATAAAAAACTGCAGGCAAGTGAAAGGCGGAGGCACTTGGAAATGTACACACTTGCAGGGGACCTCTTCTTGCCAAGTCCTTGCTCAGTCTCCAGGGATAGACACGACTGGTGTGGCAGGGGAATGAAGAAAGAACAGACATACAGACGCATACAGAAAAACTGGGGTTGGCAGGATTTGAGTCTCTGATGGAGAATCCACAGCACCCTGGAAACTCAGCAATGTTTATTGTATGCAGTTGAACAGAGAGGTGGGGTTATTACATACAAAAACAAGGGGGCGGGGTTTGTGGTGCATAACTGGATCAAGGACACAGATTTAACTAATCTCCACAGGAGCAATGTCTGTAAGGGTGCGGTTTTCAGGCCGTAAGTATCCAGAGGGGAAGAAAGCTGTAGTGGACATCTTCCGCACACACTATCAATGTCCACACATGGAGTAGAGGAAGGTTTTCCCATTTGCCTCTGCGTCTGAGGCTAGGGTTATCGGCATGGCCATGCCCATGTCAAGAGCACACAATCACGCAGGAACTCACACTCAGGATTTTCTTTGTTCCCTATAATTCTCCTAATTGCTTTCTGAGGGCAAAGGGAACACAGAATGGCTTGTAAGAGAAGCAAGTTATAAAACTTATATATATATCATATGCCACCCACAGCCATATGATAAAAGCAATCAGCAATGACTTCATGTGTTATGTCATGAATATTTTCAATGTCATTTGACATAGCTTCTTGTGTGTCTACAGTAAATAGTCGTTTTCTTTTTGTTTTGTCTTCTTGCTGCTAAAATGAGATGTGATCTCTCAGAGCGGTCAGCATTCATTTCCAGGCTAACAAATGGAGTGTGACTCTTCTCAGGAGAGGGACAGAATGCTCTCAGTTGGGCAAGTGTCAGAGGATGGTAGGCAGAAATGTGGACTTCCTTTTGCTTTATATCAACCTAGCTAAAGGACTGTTTCAGCTTATTCTGTGTCAGCACCGTTAAGCTGGAACCACAGGTCCCCAGACCTTCTCCCTTTTAAGGTTGTAATTTAGAGTTGACCAAAAAAGAACCTGTAAGATTTGAGAGGTACAAAGATGAAAATAGTAGCTTAATTGTTTTAAGTGTCTTCTTGCTGCCAAAATGAGATGTACTTTCTCAGTCCTGAAAATGAGTGATCATCATTCCTTTCCAAGCTAAGGAAAAGGAAGTTAAGAGTCAGAACACTGTCTCGAAACCATCACCACCACCACAATAACAATAACAAAATAAAATAGCAAGCAAGAAAGGAATACAAGAAACTGGATTTAAGTTATTACCATGGAGAGAAAGACAGACCAGACGTACATTCATGTTTCTTAAGACTCTAAGTTTTAGAAATACATCTTAAACTTGTAAAGCAGAAAAGTGAATTTATTGGTTCAAATGGCTGAGGAATATAGGTTGCATTTATATGCTTCAAGCATGACTGAATTTAGGAGTTCACAGAACGTTATCAAGAATTTTTTTTCTCCATGCTTCTCCATTCTGCCTTATTCACTGGTCTGAGAAGAAGCTCTGTAAGCCATAGCAAAGATGAGTATAGACAGTTCTTGGCTTATAGTTTACCAAACTAGTAATATCAATGGCTCACTTTCAGTACAAGTCTGGTTTGGTGGACGAATCTTGAGTCAAGTGTTTTTGTACTAAACAGAAATTGGATTTTACATGTAACAGGTAAGGTAAGACTATGACCCAAAACCAACGCAGCCTATCTAACTCTCAGAAAAATCCATGAAAAAAAAAATTCTGTTGCTAGGATTCTTGGTTTTAAAAAAAAAAAAGTAAATCTCCAATACAACATTTGGTTTTACACAAAACATATAATTTTTAAATTAATAAATTACTGTTTATCTTCATACATGCAACATTCTTAAATAACATGCCAAAATTATTTTCACACATAGTAAAATAACAACGAACCATCGTCTCATCTCTAAAACATATCAATAATGTTTTGTATAGTTATTCCATGTATCTCTGGGCCACAATTTTTGCTTTGTGTCTGCCTTTCTTTCAGTTTAGGATATAGCTGCATATGGTGCAGCGAAGCATAGTTAAGAGGGTATTTTTGTTTAACCGTGTACAATGAACACAGCAGACAAACATGGAGTCAGCAAAACCAAATAGGACTTCAACAAAACTCTCACTTGGAATTAGAAAGGAAGAGAAAATTAATGAACGGTGATTCCACTGGTTAGGGATGACATTTCTCACTGTCCCCACAGAGCCAGTCTGCATCAGGAGGGAGCACTTGATAATTATGGTCTTATAGCCCTATTCGATACTGATACTGGGAAGATTCCTTATTTAATGGTTGCTATATGTTAGCAAACTTTATCCTGATGGTGAATTTTGGTGGCTATTGCTGCCGAGCAATTGCTTTACCGGGATTGAAATTCCTCAGGACTGAAGCAAACCTCTTAAAGCCTTGGGTGGCAGCCAGTTAATTTGCATTTGGTTAATGTCTGGAACCCAAGATTACACTGAATCATCCTCTCAAGAGAGGCTGTGTTTTCTGTTTCTCAGATTTAGGCTTTAAAACGCCAGACTGTATTTTAGCTCTTAGCTTACAGGTTTATGGTGAAACAGAGCATTTGGTTGGAATTGGGAGTGATAATTAATCTTTCCCATATCACCAGGTGGCTATGACAGAATGTTCTTTCCACTGTTTTTTAATTAAGATAATTAGATCAAGCTTTTGTCAACTTCACCTTAAGCATCCTAACTTCCTTACCCAGGGAACAGGACTCAAGTTGCCTGAGAAGGGCTTGGGGAATCACACCGATTCTCCTAGATCCATTTTTTTTTTTTTTTTTTTTTTTAACTATGCTGGGCCTCACTGGCTTTGTTTTCACTAACTTTGTCTTGGGTGGAGAATTTTCCTTTTTCAGTTCTTTTTCAGTTTGCAAAACCCATGGCTATGTGACTCTCAGTTATGTTGGACTGTTAAATATAGATCTACAAGGCCATGTGTGTTTTTCATTTGCTTTTAAGCAGGCAAACTTAGGACTTGGGTAAAACATTGAAGCCATCTGAGTTTTCTTCCTACCATATGCCCTAAAGTTCTAGCCTTGGGAGACACAGAGGCTGAGCGTGAAGTACAAGGCAGCAGTGTGACCGTGTGCTTTCCTACTGGAGAGCCAGCTTGACTGCGTTATAGCTAGTACATGGGAAATCCTCACTACCTGGTAGCCTACTTCAATTTGGTCAGCTTGACATTTTAAGCTTGTCAATAATAAATGTCTTCCATGTTAGCGAAGTTGTTTCTAGGTATAAAATGAAAATGAAGAGCCAAGAGTTTGTTCACAAGCCTGAAAGGGCAAGGGTAAAATTAGATATCTGGATATCCGAGTACTGTATTTATTATGATTTTCATTATTTATTTATTATTGTTGTTTGTATGTGAGTCAGAAGGCGACATTCTCACGTGGGCTCTCTCCTTCTTTCACAGGGTCCCAAGGATCAAACTGGGATCATATTAGTTTCGAACAGCAAGTGCTTTCACGAATTGGATCATCTTGCCAGTCCCTATCCAGGGACTGCTCTGGTCATACTCTCAGAAACCTGTCTCTCTGCATTGCTTCCCTCTCAGGTCTTTCCTTTGCTCTTTGGTAGGATTTTTTTTTCTTCAGATTCTCATGTATTCCAGGCTGAGCTTGAACTCACTGAGTGGCTGAGCGATGACCTTGAAGTTTCTTTCTGCTTCCATCTCCCAGGTGCTGAGATTACAGTTCTATGGAACCGTTGCTCATTTTTTGAGGTACTGAGACTTTCACTCAAGGTTTCATCAATGATAAGCAATCACTCTGTCAAGTTCCACAACAGTGTCCATCACCTGTTACTTTAATAAACCCACTTTGAGAAACCGTTTGCTATGGTTTGAATAGGCTTTGTCATCCAAGGGTGCAGGTCCCCAGGGTGATGTTGAGTATGATAAAAACTTTACAGGGTTGGTACAAAAAGTGATTATGTCATTGACCTCATCATGCTAAGGTGAGACTGGTGTCATTTTTGTGGGACTCTGGTTACTCCTTGTGAAATTTAAAATATGACAAAGAGAAAGCGCCCTCCTCTGAATCTTTTTGGCATTCTGCCTCACCATGTGATAGCCTCCATTTGAACATACTCTATTACTGTATCAATTGTTATGCTATCATATATCCAAGAGACCTCACCACGGCTCAATACATACCTGCCCCAAGCTCTTTAGTCTCCAGAATTGTGAACTAAATAAGCATACTCACATTATAAAGTTCCCAAACCTAGGCATTTCATTACAACAACAGAAAACAGTTGTAGACACCATCATCTCTTTCTCCAAATTCCTGTGAGTATCCGAGACCAACTTTGACTAAACTGGGTCACATGCCTAGCTAGGTACATATCACTCCATATTGTTTCCTCCCTAGATGAGCTTATGCCTATCACCTGCCTGCGATTGTTAGAATGATAAAAACCAGAGAAATTCTATTATTATAAAAGGGGTTATGAACAGACAAACACAGCAGATATTTACCATTGTCATTATTAGGGAAATTCATATTCTTCTATGTGCTTTTGGCATGCTTGATATACATTGTTATGAAAAGATTACTTAAGTAAAATAAAGAAAATTAACTGAATATGTTTTAAAACAGGTGCAATTGCTAAATAAAAATACCTTTACAAATGCAAAAGTCACAAATTAAAAGTCATGACAGAATTAGAACTAAAATATGGAGTTTTGAATGTTAAAAAATTCAACAAAAATATTTAAATTAGGAAATTACCCCAAATATCAAGAATATGATATTCTTAAAATATAAAGATCACACAAATAATAATGTGGCCAAAAATCCATAATAATTAAAAAAAACCCAAAGTACATAAATACACAGTTTTTAAAGAGGAAATAAAAATGGTCATAAGACATAAGAAATTCATCAATAAAGTCTAGTGAACTTCATTATAGTCTAAAGCATCTCTAAAAATGGCAAATGTTCGAAACATAATCGCTCTGAATGCTCATCAGGCTGCGGTGAGACATGATTCTTCAATGTGCTCATAGCATCTTAGGGCACGGGTTCGTACTTTGTTCTCTTGAACTCTGCCATACAGGTCCAATCAGAATCTGATCCTTCCATTCAGAGAAGAGCTGGAGCTGAGGCTGGAGCGATGGCTCAGTGTATAAGCACGCTGCCTGCTCTTCTAGAGGACCTGGGTTCAGTTCTCAGCACCAACATGATGCCTCACAGCCAACTGTAACTTCATTTGCAAGACATCGGTCCCCTCCTTCTGGCCACCCAGGACTCCAGGCACACACATGGTACCCAGGTGTACATGCAGACAAAGCACCCGTATACAAAAAATAAAAGTAAATAAATCCTAAAGGAAAAGCTAGGGCATCAGACAAACCTTGTCTTAAACACCTACTCTTCTTCCTTCAGCCAAGGAGAGCTACATTTATTTCTTACTGAACATATTTCCTCCGTAAAATATGGGTAATAGCATCATGGAGATTGAATTCAAGTATGTAAATAGCAGTGTCTGTAGGGTGAGGTCTTCAGTTACCTACCTGATAACATCCATTTCACCACATGGATGTTTCTTGTAACTATGTTTAATCTACCTATTTACAGCTAGCCAAAGACCTAGTGCACAGAAGTTCTAGGAAAAGGTTATGGCACTGTTTTCAGTGGGAACAGTATAAAGCAGGAAAAATATTTTCTAAAATTTTTATAACGAAGAATACAACCTGTTCTGGTGTTACACATCCTTAATCCCAGCACTCTGAGGAGGCAGAGGCAGGTGGATCTGTGTGAGCTGGAGGCCAGCCTGGTCTATAGCGTGAGTTCCAGAACAGCCATCGCTCTGTTTCACAGAGAAACCCTGTCCCAAAAAACCAAGCCAAACAAGCCAACAAAAATAAAAACAAAAACAAATAAATAAACTAAAAACCCCAAACCAACCACCAAACAAACAAACAAACAAACAAACAAACAAAAACTCCCAAAGAAACAAAGAGCATACAATAATTTTAAATGGAAACCGCTGTTTGGGCTATAAAGCTGTTATGATCCCACTTTTAAGATTTGTGTAGAAAATAGATTGAAAGATGATGCCGGTGTTTTGAGTTTATGTGTGTGTGTATGTTGTATATGTATGTACGTGTGTAGACGTGTACATGCAATCTTCCGTGGTGTGTGTGGAAGTCATCTAGTAATGTCAGCTCTCTTTCTCTACTACTGGCCTTCTTACTCATCTCTATTTTTTTGAGACAGGACCTTACCCATCTGGAAATACTAGCTGACCAAAAAGCTCCACAGATTCTCCTGTCTCTACCGCCTCTCCAGCAGGTTTATAGCACATGCTGCCATGACCAGCTCTTTAAGTGGGTGCTGGGAGACGCAAACTCAGGTCTTTATGCTTGCACGTGGCACTTTCCCAACTGTTCCATCCCCCAGGCTCGACAGTATATTTTGGCTCTGTAGAATTATGGGAATTATGGCTGTCGTGCTTCAGCCTCCTGAGATTACAGACTGGGCTAAGTATTCCAAAGCTTTTAAAATTTGTTTTTTTCTTGCCTATGAAAATAGAATGTTCCAAGCTAAACAGTTAAACTCATGCACTGAAATGATTTGTCTGGATTTCCTTCTTTCCATTATAAAGGTTTAAATGGAGTATAATCACAGAAGAGTGTTCTGTTAGACTGAATTATGACTTACAGAAAAAGAGAGAGAGAGAGAGAGAGAGAGAGAGAGAGAGAGAGAGAGAGAGAGAGAGAGAGAAAAGCTCCAGAAGTTGGTTGATCTGGTTGGGAAATTGGAGCTCTAGAAAATGATCTGACCCCATAATTGTGTTGTTTTCATCTAGTCTATGAAATGAAGGTAATTACTAAGCCTAGTGCCATTAGCATGTTACTCATTAAGTAAATTAGAAATAAATTTCTGCTGTTATATTTTCCCTCATGCTCTTCTTTGACACAGGCTGGCTTCTTTCTGGGCATGCTCTTAAGTGACTCCATTCTGGACTGCCCAGCCTCCTCCTAAAATAAGCTCTTTTTCTTTCTGCTGGATTGTATGTTGATACATTTGCTACTCTACACCCCCTCCAAATTCTGTGGGAAGAAGTTGATGGAAAATCAACGAGACTCGGCAATTCTTGTCTTCTGAACTACTAAGTGGCTGGTTATGTTTCTGTGTCACAAACTCAAAACTCACACCAGCTGAGCCCCAGTATTCCATCTGCCATTGAGGTTGTTTGAATGGAAATGGTCCCCACAGACCCAAAGAGAGTGGCGCTATTAGGAGGTGTGGCTTTGTTAGAGGAAGTGAGTCACTGGGGATGTGCTTTGAGGTTTCAGATGTTCAGGTCAGACCCAGTGTCACCCTCTCTTCTTGCTGCCTGCCAATCAGCTACCTCTCCAGCACCATGTCTACCTGTGTGTCACCATCATTCCCACCATGACAATGACAATAATAAAAAGCAGCCATGAATTTGAGAGGGAATAAAAGGGAGCACATGAAAAGGTTTGAAGAGAGGAAATAAGGAGGGATTGGGTTGGAAGGAGAATAGGCAACAGGTAAATGACATATTTATATTTTAATTAAAAATTAAAAAGTTAAACGTTTTAATACTTCACTGAATTGTGATTTGGAAGAACTAAACTGTTTTAATTATTCTGAATTGTGTGTGGGGGGTTATATATACATAAGGGCAGATGTCCACAGAGTTGAGAGGGTTTGCATGCCCTGGAACTAGAGTTATGGGCTGTTGCGAGTCACACAGTGTACATGCTGGGAATAGGACGAGGCCCTCCTCTGCAAGAACAGTCTGGCTCTTCATTGCTCAAGGGCTTTTCTAGTCTCTGTCTCTCTCTGTGTGTGTGTGTGTTGAGGATATAATAGACTCTTCATGTCAAAAGCAGTTTCTTCCTATTGAAATGTAAGATTTCCTTATTTTTGTTGAGAGAATTCCTTCCCCTTAGGTCAGTCTTCCCAGACTTTTTTTTTTTTACAGTATCTCTTTAACCATATAATATTTTCCTTTCCATGTGGACTGGTAATTTCATCTAGGCATTGCTAAGCATGAGACTGTGAAATAAAGAGAGACAAATGAGTTGGTCACAGATTCTCGCAAAGGGCTTAAATCAAGTTGGAAAGGAAGATTGCAAGATTGTGTTAAATTTAAACAGCTTCCCATGTTGATGTCTTGAAAACAATTACCAAGTCTTTAAAAATTCAAGGCTGAAGATTAAAGAGTTAGGCAAAATTAATTTTGTCTCTTATACATAATCTTTTGAAAGTGATTGCCTCTTAATTTCATGAGTTACCAATGTGTATTTACTTTGATCATAGTTCTTTTTTTTTTTTTTTCCTTCCTGGTTTTCTTCCTTATTATATCTTAGTCTCCTTTGAGGACAGGGGCCGACACAAACTGTTACTGTGCCGGGTATCTCTGACAACTGAGTAAATATCAGTTAATTCGGCTATGAGGATATGTTTTGTGTTTTTATGCTACAGACAAAATGTTTGTGTTCTAGCTTCTTATGTCCTTGGGTATCATGGTGTGAATAGGGAATATGTAGTCTAAACAGGGGTGGGGTATGATCTCATTCATCTACTTTATTCCTTCCTTTTCCACGTAAGGATACATGAATATATGCTCTATACATTATCTGAGTGCAGACATTGTCTTTTAGCTTCGTATAAACTCTATACTATATGGTGTAACATAATGTATATTTTATAGTATATGGTGTATGATGCAGTTGTTCAAAAAAGAATTTAAACCGGTTAAAATTAAGTCAGAGGACTTTAAAGTTGCTTATTTTCCATAATCTTATGGAACTAATATGCTAAGACTTTGAATTTATAAAACAATTAAAAGGAGAATCATCCAGGTCATCCTTGAGCAGGCCTGGTAAGTCTCCTCATAAGTTAATATTTTCTTTGCACTAGAGCCTGGCTCTATTTTAGAGCTCGACAGTGTTTCTGTCTAGCTGGTACTGAGCAGAGGCAGGGAGAGAAGAAAATACAAAACGTGAGTCAGACATGGCTACAGTTTAACAATATGACCAGTAGTTAGTCGCTGGCTTTCGTCCTTCTGTGAGGATTGTGGATGCCTGCAAAAGGCAAAGGACATTTTAACAGTAGAATATATTATTTAAGATCATCACTATGTAGTCTGTTTTTCTTAAAAGCAGTTTGTACAAATGTTGATAAATATGCCTTTCAAAATAGCTGGTTAAGCAGTACTATCTGCTAGGAAGTGATAGATGGAAAGCTGACCACCTTTCTTTATGGCTTTGGATGGTATTTGTAGAAAACTAAAAGAACTCAATGGCTATATCAACATATTACTATATACACATATTTTTTAGGTGGAGACAAAAATAAAATTTCCACTAGAACAAAGACTTTTTTTTTCAGTGCTATTCTCCTTTGTGTCTGCCTTAAGATCAGAATTTATTTATTTATTTTGAGGAAATAGTCATTAGAATATGCACACGTTTAATTTGAATATACACACACTGAACACTGAATTAGAATATCACACATTTCTATAGCACTTGGGTTACAAGCCAATCAGAAACATTAAAATCCAGATTCATAGTTTCTCCTGTAGAATCCATTTATTCACAAATTGTTCTCTATGGTACTTCTTTAGCATTTTGTTTATTGATTGATTGATTTACATTAAGGCAAGCTATTTATTATGTACACAGGCTGCCTCTCCTTAAGCCATCTATCTATCTATCTATCTATCTATCTATCTATCTATCTATCTATCTATATCTGGATGCACAAACATTTCTTGTTTCTAGCTATTACTATCTGTTCAACCTAGGAAACATATTTCTGTAATTAACCAAACTAGTATCTAACATGACCATGAGTTTGACTAACTGAATGCCTTCTTGTATTTCTTAATTACCCTAAACATTTTGTAATAGCAGATCTACGTGGACTAAAACTTCACATTGCATTTTAAACAAGTCACATAGTTACAATACCTTATACAAGAGTCAAAACATATATACATAGAATATTATAGCAAAATACAATCCTAAATCTGTATCAATATACAAAGTCCATACTAAATGTAAAATATTTTGCTTGCTAATGCTTTTTTGGTCTAAAAGTATATTCAATAATCTACCCTTTTATCCTATTATTCCTATATTATCTTTCCCCTTTATTTCCTATTGCCTATATTTCCCCTTTCCCCCTTAACATTAGATAAAAGGGAATGAAGGATAGGGGAAACAAAACAAAAAGAAAGAAATTCCGAGTCTAAGATCCTATACTTTGTAAGAACATTTAACAATTTTCAACCAACACTCTTTTAAAGACCACAAGCATTCATCACCTACAGAATGACCGAAAACCATTTACCCTTTTTTAGGAAATGGAACATCATTTTCTTAAAATTGCTTCCTGCTGTTTTGGGGATGATGTTTTTTGGGGGATTCCCCAAAAAATTTGAATAATGACCAAGTCTTAGGAGAGCTAGCTGTATCATTTGTTGTCTAGTTTTTCTGTGTTGGGAAAGTGCAGGGCTTATTTGAAGTCCTGACTGGGGCAGTCGGTGATGCTGGACGATCCACTAGCCATTAGGAAGTTGTTCTGGATGCAGATTATTGAGGAAACAGCTATTGAGGCAGTCTGTGGAGCTCAATCAAGTAGGATACTAGAATAAATGCATTCTTCTCAGCATCCAATAGGGTGAATCCTGTCAGGAGAGCTTTAACTTCATTTGTGTCTGGTTCTTTTGTAAATGTGGCTAGCTTTGCTCCATTTTGCTCCATTTTGCCTAATGGAGGTTCTTTGATGCCCATCATCTTCATAAAAGAAGTATGGGGGTGCTGCCAGGAGCAGACATATATCATTGGAATTTTCTTTACTTTGTTGCCCAAACATACATGATCTTATACAACTGCCTTAAAACAACAACAATAACAACAACAAAACCCTTTTGCTTTTTTACTGTGTGTGTATCCACAAGCTGTGGTCAAAGAACAACCTACAGGAGAAGGTTAGGTTCTCTCTTTCTACTACATGGGTCCTGGGGATTGAACTCAGGCTGCCAGGCTAGGGAGCAAGAGCCTTTACCTGTTGAGCCACCCCACCAGCCCCATAACTGACTTGCTAAAGAATCAGCACACATACATCTGAATAGATATAAGAATAGATATAAGGGAATATAAGAATAGATATAAGTGAACACACTTCTTGAGTTGGACAAATCTGGTTCCTGCATCTTCTCATTGGCTTTAGTCTTTCCACAACATTCTCTGTACATCCCCTACAGCAAAAGGGAAAGCAGAACTTTGGGACACCAGTGAAGATTGTCGCCAAGAGGCTGTGTATATCTGTCCTTTTTAGCATTTTGATCTGCTTTCCAGGTTGTTGTGTTAAACCTTTGTTGTTAATGTTTTAAATGCTCAGAGTCAGATTTCTTCTCAACCATTTCATTTAAGAAAATGAATCTCAATCTAAATAGTCAAAACACACATACACAGACAACTATGTGTCCTTTCACTTTTCTTGTAGGCAAAAATGTAAACAGCATATTAAGTAATTATTCATAATTATTATGTATGTACAGTATCAGCAAGCTTTTCCATCTGTTTGTCTATTTCTACAACCTTTAACTTATTGTTTCTGAAGGGAGAACTACATAGGTAAAGAGTTTCTTGGGTAGCTCTGAAGGTAGGGAGAATAGAGCAGACAAGCCAATTACCAGGCTCATCTGACTTCTCTCAGACTGGGCTGTACTTGTTTTGGCAATTTCATTTGGATGGAGAGCTGTAAAGTTAGACCTTAGTGTCTGCAGTGTAGGAGGTTCTAACTTGGGAAGCAACAGAGGAATTGTGGAAGGTGTTGTTTATATTCATGGTGGCTGAGTTAACCTAATTTTACCTGGAAGAGATTATACAACATTTACACAGATTGTCTGCAAAGCAAACAGCTATTTAAATGTTGATAGTGAGTGTGAAAAGATTTAATTAAAACATGAACAAGAAATCAGAAAAAAGCATATTTAGAAATGGAGGAAAGTGAGCTTGTTGAATGACCAAGTGTGCATAAGATTTCAGGGTATTTTCTCCATTTTGTTTTTTCATATCTCCTCAAATAGTAAAAATTTGTTCTTGGGAATCCCAAGTGGGAGAGTTAAGTTAAAATTTATATTTATAAGCGAAGTACAAGTATGTTAGCTTGAAGGTGATGTATCCGTTGCATGTTTTAAGGAATGATAGATTAGCTCACATACCATAGAATTCTATCCAGTACTGATTTTGCATAAAAGAATTAACTAAGCCATGGAAGAGTACACCAGAGACCCGTTATTCACAGACCACATGTGAAAATTCCCTGGGGCTTTAGTGAAACTGGAGTTATATCTTGAGGTTGTTATAGATAGAATGTTGGGGTTTGGCAGGCAGAAGTCTGTGGCATAGAAACAGGGCCACCTAGTAGCCTAGATGACAAAAAGTGCTGACAATCATTGTTCTTCTATTGGTGGGATTTTTTTTTTTGGCATTCCATGTTTACAAGAATGACGCAAAATTTAAGTTCAAGAAATCAGTCTTGTTCACTTTATATCAGAGAGACTTAAGTGAATAAATTTAGTAATGAATATAACCAAAGAAAGATTAAATTGCACTATGTTAATTTTGTATAACATTATACAAAATTATGTAGCTCCTACATAATGAGATGGAGGCCTGTTACATTTATCAATATGTTTCAGGCACCATAACTGGACAGGTATAAGTCTATTCCAACTCAACTATACTAGCCTGGCTTACTTCACAGCCATGCGCCCTGTCATCTGTCCTTGCCCTGACCTGTGCTTCCTCATTTTCCCCAGTGAGTCCTCAATGGTGACCTACTCATAACATGACAACCTTTCCCTGGAAAGTGGCCTCATTCTACTAAGAAAATATTTCAAAGCAGGAGGTTGCAGCTAAATGAATTATCTTGTTATTGGTTGATAAAATATTATTTATATTAAACATCCTATTCAAAATATATTCTGGTCAGTGGATGTAGGGGCGACCTTCACCTTATTCTATTAAGGTGTATCTGTATATTTGATTGTTGTGAAAGAAGGAGGAGTTAGTATGACCTGGAGAGGACAGGAGGTCCACAAGGACCAAATATATATGGGCACAGGGGTCTTTTGTGAGACTGTATCTCCAACCTAGGTATGAATATAACCTAGAACCCCTGCTTGGATGAAGCCCATGGTAGCTCAGTATCCAAGTGGGTTCCCTAGTAAGGGGAACAGGGATTATTTCTGACATGAACTCAATGGCTGGTTCTTTGACACCTCCCCCTTCCCCCCCCCCCGACCTGAGGGAGGAGCAGCCCTGCTAGGCCACGGAGAAGGACTTTGCAGCCAGGCCTGAAGGTACCTGATAAGCTAGGTTCAGATGAACTTCCTCCCCTATCAGTGGACTTGGAAAGGGGTAGGGAGAAGATGAGAGTGGGAGGGTGGGATTGGGAGGGAATGAGGGAGCAGGCTACAGCTGGGATACAAAGTTAATAAACTGTAACTAATATTAAAAAATAAAAATTAAAAAATATATATTTGATTGTTAATTGCTGAACCTAAAGTGAGCTAAATGCTAACAGATTCTGGTATTGTCATTGTTATTGAGGAATCTCTTGTCTCAATGTTGTGTAAAAATTATTCCTCGATGATCTCTAATTGGTTTAAGCAGAAGAGACTGTGACTAGGCTCTAGACAGTTGTTCCCAGTCTGGGGGGCCCACGAAGAGAGGGAGGAGGGAGAAAAAGGGAGAAGGATAAGGTCGTCAGGCCATAAGGATGTAGCCATGAGGCTGTGCCAGGAGAGGAGAAATGCCGGGCCAGGGAAAGGTTGTCATGTTATGAGTAGGTCACCATTGAGGACTCACTGGGGAAAATGAGGAAGCAGAGGTCAGGGCAAGGACAGATGACAGGGCGCATGGCTGTGAAGTAAGCCAGGCTAGTATAGTTGAATTGGAATAGACTGATACCTGTCCAGTTATGGTGCCTCAAACATATTGATAAATGTAACAAGTCTCCATCTCATTATGTAGCAGCTATGACTGGCATAGAAAAAACCCTCAATTCCAACAAGTAGAAACGTGTTTCCCCTATGTAGTAAGGCAAGGTGCAGAGAGCAGGAGACAAATTGCTCTCTCACCTTCATTCATCCTCTAGACCTGACTGGTTACTTGTACTGACTAATTTTCCATCAGTCTACTTCATTGCTTAGCTCAAGCAGAATGTGGCTACATTTGTGCTCCCTATACTCCTCAGAATCAGTGAAACCCATCTCTCCAAGGATATAATTAAATTATGAAGCAAACCCTGCAAATTAATCAAATACCTGAAGCCCACTGTCTTAACTTCTAGCTCACCATTGCAATTGTGAAATATGTTTTCTTGAATTATCAGAATGGCCATTCTTAATGGTTTTGGAGCTCTTATGGCTTCTCTGGTATGTTAACCATGCTGAGTCTTTGAAAAATACTTAACTAGATGACACACACAAAGACTGCCTTGGTTTTGAGATTTGAGAATGTATCTAAAGTACCATGAGAAGGCGGCGTCTTTCTGATGCTGATTATTGTTATGTCCCTAGCAGCTAATGGAATGCCTGCTGCACGGCAAGTGTACTCTGAACAACCAAATTGATGAAGCTTTTGTAAGATCATCTTTACAATTATCTACTCAGTGGATGAGTCATTCTCTACTTTGTGTGAGTAAACAATGGTCTATTGAGCCAAAAATGGCACTGATCACTAAGACCAAGTAAATTAAAGTAATTCATAGATTTTAATTCTCAGTCAGCTGAAAAGATAGGGTCATAGGTTTTTAAGGGTTGGAGCCTTGGCCAGAGAAGCTTTAAAACTTATGAAAACTCTCTTTCCTACCTTCACATATATTTTTGTTGTTGTTAATATTATTATTATATTTTGGGGAATATGCTGGCTGTTTTTTTTTTTTTTTTCAAACTTAAACAAACTAGAGTCTTTTGGCAGGAAAAAAAACTTCAGTTGAGAAATTGGCTCTATCAGATTGTCCAATGAGACATTTTAATTAATAATATGTGAGGGTCTAGCCCACTGTGGGCAAGTGTGTGCCCTTGGCCAAGTGGTCCTGGGTTGTTTAAGAAAATCACCATGCTCCAGAGAGTATATGGGCAAGACAAATTGGGCTTGGTTTCTTTCTTTCCTTCTTTCCTTCCTTCTTTCCTTCCTTCCTTCCTTCATTCCTTCCTTCCTTCCTTCCTTCCTTCCCTTTCTCTCTCTCTCTTTCTTTCTTTCTTTTTCCTTCCCTTTCTTCCTTCCTTCCTTCCTTTCTTTTTCTTTTCTTTTTTCCTTCGGGGGAGGGGGGTTGGACTTAGAAAAACTGAGAAGTAAATGTTGCATTATGTGAACCCCCCAAATAATCAATAAAAATATTATGCTGGAAAACAATAAATAGAACTGAGCAAGCCAGGGAAAGCAAGTCTTTAAGCAGAATTTCTACATGGTCTCTGCTTCAGTTCCTGCTTTTAGGTTTCTGCCTTGAGTTTTTGCCTTGCTTTCTTCCAAGATGGATGACAACAGCAAACCAGGACAACAGCCTACTGAATTTAGTTATGGTTGCTTGCATGAGTGTGAATAAAGGACTATCTACCAGGACATGGACAATAGTGGCTATAGCTCTGAAGAAAAATGATCCACTTTCCCTCTGAAGTCATTAACTACCTAGTTATTAGCTAGCTCCTCATCTATGGGTAGGACTTCATGAGTACCTTCTTCATCCATGATAGAAGTTGATGGCTCCTGCTTATGTGGGCCTTCTGCAGCTAAGCAAAGCTGGTGTGAGCCCTTTCATACGTAGATGACAGTGATTCACAGTACTTTCTAGCCTCTGGCCCTTCATCATTTCTGCTCTTTTTTTTTTTTTCAGTTTTGGAGGGGGTGATGCAGACATTCTGTGTAGACTCAACGATCACTCACTTTCAGCACTTTGACCAGCGATGAGTTTCTGCATTAACCATCACCCGTTGCAAACAGTTTTCCTGACCACGGCTAAGGAGCATACAAGACTAAGAATATAGCTGTTTTTTCAACTGACTAGTAATTCAGTGCTACTTTACATCCTTTTATTTTTCAGCCCCATTGTATGTACTCATAAGTTTGTTGCACCTTTGAGACTATTATATCTTCAAAGAATGCTTAAATAAATAAGAAATATAGGCTCAGTGATAAAGGGGAGGCATCTTAGATGTGTGAATAAAAATTTTAATTTTTTTCTATTTGGTCTTTAGTGAGGATTAACTTTAAAAGTCTTCTTAAGAAAACCCCTCCCCAAATATCCCAGGGAATCCCACCTTCTTTATAACGCAGACATATATTTGACTTAAACCTGGTGGGTCAGAAGATGAGGGCCTCTACTTGGAAGAACAACCAAGGAAATGGAACTTGAGCCTGGAGATGGAGAATGAAGAATGAGGCCCATAGCTAAGGGATGCTCTTGCCTGAGATTACAGCCCTGTGATAACAGACCAGTAATACACATGCATTTTGTTGCCTACCTCTGCTTCTTTAAATTGTATCTGGTTGCTTTGTATTATTTCTTAAACCCTTTTGTTGCAAACTTTGTAGATCCCAGCACTAAAAATTGAACCTGCCACACAACACCTTGATCATTGAGATACTTCTATCCCTGCTTTGTAGATTCTTCTACCGTGTACTTTATAGATCTTTACTCAGTGAATAAATATCTATCTGAATACTGGGATGTGCTGTGTTGGTCTGGGAGATTTCTAAGGATTTATCTCTGTCTGCTCCTACTACTGTAGGTAAGAATGTGGGTCAGCACAGGCTGAATATCCACAAAGTAGCAGTAGTTTCTTTGAAATCCCATCATATATTACCAACTAGAAACTGTGACAATAACAGTACGTGGTAAATGTGATCATGTGTTTCAACAAAGTTAATTTAGATTGCACTTAAAAACCCACAACATTTTCAGTCTGAGTAAGTGTTCGAAATGGTTGCTATTCATATGTATTTTGAAAAACATCAGAATTTTACTTTTGGCTATTCTGAAATGTTATACTTTTTAGTACGTGTGTATTTAACCAGAGAATACAGTCCCCCATTGCTTCAAATGAGAACAAAAATATGGGTAAAATTTGGGATCAGAAAAGGATGGAGTATGCTTAAACATACTTTAGATGAAAGCAGAAAAATATACACAAATAGTGAATTATTGGTAAGACCAAAGTCTATCTGATTAAAAATATCATTCTATCTTTGATCCTATGGCTGGCAAATGCATCATCTTAAAATGAAGATGAAATGAAGCTTTATTTTTAAAAAGAAGAACTTTCTTTGACCTCCCTCCCCCCGAGGGAGAAGCAGCCTTGCTAGACCATAGAGGAGAACATTGCAGCAAGGCCTGAAGATACCTGATAAGCTAGGGTCAGATGGAAGGGGAGGAGAACTTCCCCTATCAGTGGACTTGGAAAGGGGCAGGGAGGAGATGAGGGAGGGAGGGTGGGATAGGGAGGGAATGAAGGAGGGGTCTATAGCTGGGATACAAAGTAAATAACCTGTGATTAATATAAAAATAAAAATTATAAAAAACAAAAGAAAACCAGAAAGAAAGAAAGAAAGAAAGAAAGAAAGAAAGAAAGAAAGAAAGAAAGAAAGAACTTTGTGAATGCCCCCTTTACATCAGATATTAGTTAGAGTAATACTGAGAGCCTTACTGGTGGGCAGTTAGGTGGCAACTGAGGACGACCACAGGGCTCAGATGCTGGGCAGAGAAACCTTGAAACATCATTTGGCTGCCAGGTTGTTAAGATCTAAGGTAAATGGTGTACCTGCTTGGGCTTTAGCCTACTCTTGGATTGCAGGCAGTAACACTGCACATAGCAAAGACTACTCTGATGGTGCCATAATGATGTAGTGATGAACACTACTTGGCTCCCTGCGAGTTCAGGAAGCTGAAGAGTTTTTTTTTTTTTTTGTTTGTTTTGTTTTGTTTTGTTTTTGTCTCCTGGGGTATTAAAAAGTGAGGGCAGGATGTAATGTGATAACCTTGTATTAGTAATTGATCTGGTGAATGTAGACACAAGAAGGGATGAGAGCTCAATTTCAGGGGCAAGTATTTCAAGTTTTAGAAGACAGAACAATCAGAAATCTTTCCTGGTCTAGTCTGGCCAAGCAGTCAAGGAGAGCCAGAGGGTCTGCAGGGAGAGGTAAAGGAGACAGAGGGGCTGTGGAACTCGTATGGTGAATTCTCCACCGGTCTGTCTTTTATTTCTATTGACAAGAATGGAGAAGAAAATACAGATGAGACATGTAAGACTGTGAAAAACATCTGTGAGTGTTAAATTATTCTATAGAGCTGTGTCTCCTTTAGAAGCACCCCTGCCTGTCATGACTATATTTTGTAAACTTTAAATAAGAAACAAACAATCAAACAAAAACCCCACATCACATTGATTTTAGCCTTCTATGCGGTGATGGTTTCTCTACCTTTTAAATTTCTCTCTCAGGAAGAAAATCACAGAAGCCCCAGATTCTCCATGCTGAATAGTTCTGTACTTCGCAAGATCTCTCTCTCTTTTTTTTTTTAATCTTATTTTTGTATCTCAGTACTCCAATCCACATGGCTATACGCATCACATAATACATACATTGCACCAGACTAGGAAACCCATTGTTGAGTATGTGAGTTTCCTTTGGCTAAATGAAGGACTTTTAGATAGCATTGCTTTTGGATATTAATTGCAGTAATAGACTGTTTTCTAATGCTTTCTTTATAAGAGTAGAGAATGTTGAATATTACTCAAGTATATTAGTAGTGAATTACCTGTTTAGAAGGGATAGGAATCTCAGAGTGGTGGCCAGAAGGTAAACTTGAAGGATATTTTAGTGGTCCAGAGGTAAATATAAAAAACAAAGAAGGAAGGAAAGAAAATATTTGTCCAGTATCTTTTGCTAATAATTCCTCATAGACTGGACTAATTAAAGCTAGTTGTTAATACGGTAGTTAAAATTGGAGATCCCAGTAGCTGCACAGCTTTCTTTAAAGCAGTTAAACCACACATTTGCTCTTGGCAGTCCCATTCAATTCAGTAGTGGAAAACTTTTACTGTATGTTAGACTCTATTCACTGTCTTAGTTACTTTTATAATGCTGTGATAAGACACTGTGACCAAGGAAACTTATAGAAGAGTTTATTTGGGACTTACAGTTTCAGAGAGTTAGAGTCTATGACCATCATAGCGGGAGCTTGATAGTTGGGCAGTAGGAGGTAGGCATGTTCTAGAACACTAGCTGAAAACCTGCTAATACTTTGATCCACAAACATGAGGAAGAGAGAGCTAACTGAGAATGGTGTGGGGTTTGGAAACCTAAACCTAACCCTTTAACAAAACCAAACCTCTAAAACCTTTCCAAAAATTTTCACCAACTAGGAAACAAGCATTCAAATATAGGAGCCAATGGAGGTCATTCTCATTCAAAACATCACCTTCAAGAACCAGTCAAGTTAGGTTATCAGACAAATTTCATAATCTATCTTTGGATAAATATCTAGCTTAAACTGATCATCTGTATATAACATTTCAAAGGGCAACATGAACTATTCCTCAGTTGGCAATTCTACAAATGATCACTTGGTGTGTAGCCTATTTTATTCCCCCTTTGTTTTATCAAAAATATCATTTTCTTGCACTTTATTGAAGCATCAAATTAGTGACTTTTTCAAATTTAATGTTCAACCTCAACAAATAGAGCCAAGGTTTTATACTTACATATTTACTTCACTTCTTTTTTTACATTTAAATTAATGATCTTTTTATATATCTAATCTTGCCCAAAAGTAAATATCTCTTGACAGCTAGTAAGATATCTCCATCAAGGATAGAAATAAGAAATATCTTAATTTCTACAACTTTATTGCAGCTAATTTCTTTTTAATGACATGACTAAATAACTTTAAATGATGAAATGACATGACTAAATAACCCCCAGCTTTCCTTTTTGACCCAAATTTTCATTATTATGACTTTAAAAATTTAAAGATGATGAGTTTTTCAGTAACCTGATTGAAATTCAAATCAGAAGATTGAAAACTGGTCTTATTTTAAACTGTGGACTCAAGTGACTATTGCAGTACTCTAATTATTTACAGAATCATGAATACTCTAAAGTTAAATACTCTAAAGTTGTAATACTTTAAAGTTAAATACCCTCAAAATTCAGATTCAATATGTTTATCATATAAACATAATGAAATCTATACACCTAAAAAAGATAATCAATTGAGCGGACATGGGGTAAGATGATCAATCCTCGTTTAGAAAGACAGATGGGATGTGCATTGAACGTATGACAGGAGTCTACTGAGCGCATCTGAAAGACTCTAACTAGCAGTGTTTTCAAAGCAAAGACTCATGACCAAACCTTTGGCAGAGTACAGGGAATCATAAGAAAGAAGGGGAGTTAGTCTGATGGGGAAAGAATAGGAGCTCCACAAGGACCAAATATATCTGGGCACAGGGTCTTTTCTGAGACTGACATTCAACCAAGGACCATGTATGGATATAACCTAGAACCTCCACTCAGATGTAGCCTGTGGTAGCTCAGTAACCAATTGGTTTCCCAAAGTGAGGGGAACAAGGACTATTTCTAACAGGAACTCAATGACTGGCTCTTTGGTCTCCCCACCCCCGAAGGGAGGAGCAGTCCTGTTAGGCCACAGAGGAGGGCTTTGCAGCCAGTCCTGAAGATACCTGATAAAACAGGATCAGATAAATGGGGAGGAGGTTCCCCCTATCAGTGGACTTGGAAAGGGGCACGATGGAGATGAGGGAGGGAGGGAGGGACTGGGAGGGAATGAGGGATCGGGACACGGCGGGGATACAGAGTTAATAAAATGTAACTGATAAAAAAAATAAATATAAAAAAAATTCAGATTCAAATGATCTGGAGCTCATTTTCAGGTGAGAAGGACTCTTACACTTTTGAGTGGTTTTTCTAAGTAATCTATCTCACTCTCCTGAGAAATTGTTTATGAATCGCATTTGCCATGCCAGAAATCGGATTAACTTGAATCCTAGGATTACTGTTCCGTGATGAAAGGAATTTTCTTTCTTAGAGGGAGCCAAACACAGTTTATCCACAGTGAAACCTCAGGAGGTCAACTATTGGCTTTAGGATGCCCGCACAACAGGGCATCTCTAATTTAAAATGACACAATCATTGGAGATCTCATTAAACGTCAAATGAGGTTTGGGAGTCCTAGGATAGGTCCACAGTCTTATCCTAACGGTTCAGTTTTACTGCAGAGAGCTTGTGGCACCACACAGCATCCCACTGTAAGACTTAAGGTTAGGAATGGCTAATTAATATTCTTGATTTGAAATCATGAGTGTTTGGAGATCACTTTCTCTATGGATCTTTTATTTGTTTTGTTATATTTTTTTGAGCAGGGTTTCTCTCTGTAGCCCTGGCTGTCCTAGAACTAGTTCTGTAGACGAGGCTGGATTTGAATGCATAGAGATCCACGTACCTCTGCCTCCCTAGTGCTGGGATTTGGCTCTCTACGAATCTTTTATAGACTAAAGCACTGACAGTCAAGGTCACACTAAGGTAAAACACATACTAAGCTAATGCATATCTCTGCAACTTATTCCTCATGTATTTTAAAATCTTTTTGTTAGCTCTTTGAGAATTTTGTACAATGAATTTTTTTCACCTTCCTTCAGCTCTTCCTATATCCACCCCAGCCTCCCCTCCCCTCCCTATTTTGTGTGCCCACACCACCCCAATCAAGGCAATTTGTGCTGCTCAAGTATTCTTGGATGCATGGTCTTGTACTGAAGCATAGTTGACTAATCAGCTGCTTCACTCTAGAGAAAACTGGCCCCTTTCCCAGCAACTAACAATTGTTGGTAGTTTCTCAGCCAGGTGTGGAGCTTCAGGCCCCGCTCCCCGCTCTGCCCTGCCAATTTATCGGCCTTGGGCTTGGCAGGTTTTGTTCTGGCTGCCGCTTCTGTGATATCGTACGTGCAGTTACCCTTCTGCGTCTGCACAATAGCGCGGATTTGTAGCCACCCACCTGCGTCTGGCTTCTACAGATTTTCTGCTCCCTCTTCTACAGTGATCCTTGAGCCTTTAAGAGAAGAGGATGTGGTATATATGTTCCCACGAGAGCTGTCTGCCGGCTCTAATTCTCTGCATCTTGGCTAGTTGTGGGTCGCTATGTTGATCACCATTTAGTGTCAATGGAGGTTTCTCTGAGGAGAGTCAAGAGATGTCTTAATTTATAACTATCATGGCGTCATTAAGAGTTCACTTACTACTATGTCCATTTAGCTGGATGATAGTAGTGGGTCCTCATTTAGCCTAGACTTGTGTTCTTGAATGATAACAGTTCCAAGTATGGGTTTCACCAGAGCTGAGCACTAAATCCGATCAGAGTGTGGGTGGTTTCTGCCACGATGTTCCCATCACTATTGCACCAGCGGCATGTCTTGCTAGGCCAATAACTATCGCTATTCTCAGAGCTCACAGCTGTGTATGTATGATGCTTTCTACTCTCTTCCAGCAGCAGACGGAGCACCTTCCAGCATCATTAGAGCTAAGCAGTGAGGACGAAGTTTCCAGGTCAGTACCAGCTTCGTTTGTCCATGTTCTATGACTCAAGCACATAGTCAGCTGTAGTGTCTTACTATCAAGTTCTGGAGGGTTACCAAGAAGTGTTGGCAACGGCTTTTAGGGACTGGAGACCTTTGGAACCTCGCTGGCTAACAGCTTCAGCAAATGTAACTCATTCCCAGGAGTGGGCTTTTAGTTTGTTAGTCTGTGGTCTCTGCTAGGGACAGCGTTGCCTCATTACAGGACTTCATTTTGTAATTTTTATGTATGTGTACAGGTATATTTTAGGAAGATTCTACAGTAGTAGATTTTCCTTTGAAAAGTATTTAGTGTTATTTATCCCTCTCAGTTTTTCTTTGCTGCTCTGACTTTCCCTCCCCAATCCTGACTTACCAATCCTATTCATAATTCCCTTTTAACCCTTTATAAAACTGCATTTTATTGCCCTCTCCCCAGATAGCTGTATATAAATCAAGGGCGTAGTAGAAATATAATTGGCTGTAGTAGGTTTATATGCTTTCATTTTTAACAACATAAACTTGTATAGTTTTTGTAAGTGAATATTATAGAAATATTTTGCGACAATGGGGCTATTCCTTAATAAAGATCTGTTTTTCATTAGTTTACTAAAAAAGCTGAGAAGACTACTAACACCGAACTAAGGAATATTTTGCATTCGTTCCTCTCCTTGACTTCAATGTGGCTCTTGGCTGTGATTTTATCAACTGTGTTTAAAATTACAGCTTGAGATTTGCCCTCTACTGATAATTAATAATTTATAAACAGATAATATTCATAAGCATTAAAATATTTTTAAAGCAACCTACTTAGAATTTAATTATAATCGTTGTTAAAACTTCCTTTATTCACATTTAACATGGAAATTTTATGTAATTTAAATAGAATGTCAGTATCAATTGCCATTTTATATAAAAATCTAGACATAAAAAGTTAAGGCCAGAGAAGTGCACACAGAGTTAAGAATAGAACTGGTTATCTCAGAATTATGTCATCCACAAAATTCCCCAGAGAAAATGCAACCAAATTCCTCCTTCAAGTTTTATCTCAGTCAGTCTGAGTCATTTATCAAATGCACTGTGTACAGTGAGTTGCCACTAAATGTTTTGTTGCAAAAAAAAAATGTTTTAGATAACAACATACAAAATGTTAAAAAACCAAAAAATTTAAAAGACTATAGGTCATTTTCTCTACTCAAAATGTAGTAACTGGCAGCAGATAGACCCCTTGCCTGGGAAAACTAATCAAAGCAGGTAATTGGGATGTTTCTCAGGCGTTGCTCGGCAAGCAGCTCAGGATAGTAAACCATGAGCATGAAGGAAGGAGTGAGGTTGCTCCTGGGGACTCAGAGCACTGTTTAAAGAGAATGTCCAAGCCACAGTGCAGAGAGAGGATCTCCAACCACGTTCAGTCATCTCCCAGAGCTGAAAAGGTAGAGTTGGTCATTTTCATGGGGCAAAGTTCTCTAGCAAAAGGATCTGTGTGGAAAAGAACTTGAACTCTCTAGAAACCTTCACAAGCATTTAGTTCAGTACAATCTGTGTTTGCATGTGAGAAAACTACTTAAGATTGGGAATTAGTCACCTGACTAGTCATACACAGGAAATGAGCAGCAGAGGTGGCGATAACTTACTTTCCTTCCAGAAAAAAAATGTATTTTAAGGGAAAAATATGTCTGTAATGCAAGTTTTCGGTTGCTGAGGTGAGAAGAGTCTGAGGCCTGCGTGAGCCACGTAGTGAACACATTCATCTTCTATCAAAAGAAGTGGGGCATGGAGGGAGGAGAAGTGGGGAGAGGCCGAGAGATAGAAGTTACTGCCTCCGTATCCAAGCAAAGTAAGCCCTAGATGAATATGACCTCTGTCTAACCCACACTTCACAGAACTCAATGCAGAGCTTCAAAACACTAAACTCTTGTCACATAATATGGCCAAGTATTAATGCTCAAGAATAATAATACTTGGAAATAAAAATGCTCTTCACTCACTCAGTGACATAAAAAACAAATCACAAAATCTGGCGTTCCATAGAAATTGTCAGGCTTGCAATAAAGTTGGACAATCTGACCAAGATTGAAGATTAAAAAGTGCACAACAGCAGCAGACCTGGTTTCACACAGACGTCAGAAATGTTATTGTAACCGCATCCCATATGCTAATGAAAGTAGAGGGAAGAGTAGAGATACTAAGTGGAAAGAATTGAGTTGAGATGTGAAAAAATAAAAAAAGATGATACTTCTAAAGCTGAAAATTGTAGTATCTGAAACTAGACATGCAATTCACAGAACGAGCAGTGGATTAAATGTTGCACAGTAAAAATACCAGGAAACATAAAAGCATTCCAACAGAGCTATGGAAAATAAAACATACAGAGGAAAAATGTGGCCTCGGTGATCTGCTTCAGTGGCCTACACGTGGGGTCACACACATGCCTTTTTCTGGAATTACAAAGTTGGAATCACTCAAGAAGGGAAGGAGAACTATATGACTGAAAGGTTTCCAGTTCAAGAAGGTCGACGACTATTATGCTTTACAACTTGTATGTACCTAAAGGTATGAGTATTAAAGCTTTACTCACCAGCCCTCAGTGCTGTTTGGAAAGGCAAAAACCTTTAGGGGGTGAAAACTAAGTCACTGGGGACACGTTGTTGAAGCAGTTATTAGACTGAGGCACCCTCTCTGTGTCTCTCATTGTTTCCAAGTTGGCATGGGTTAAAGAGCCAGCATGCTTTCTTGCCGTGACATTGTAGGCGTAAAGCATAGAGCCAAGAAAATATTCACCAAGACTTGCAAAACCATGAGTCAAAACAATCCTTTCTTCCCTTCAATATATTTTTTTATCTCAAGTATTTGTGACAGTTGCAGGAAGCTGACTCACACAACGGTTCTCAATTGTATAGAGCATGAAAATACCTATACCAAAGATATTGTAGCAAAATGACTTAAGCTCAATAGAAAGAAGAAAGTCTTCAAATCTGTTAAAAAATAAAAACACGGTTTTTAAATAGAATAAAGCTTAGAAACTTCTTTGAAGCATTGAAGAAATGGCTTGTTTTCTTAAACTTCTGCGACCACTTTCCTTATAATCATATTTTGAAAAGAAAGAATGGCTATCAAGTAGCCTTGGTGCAATCAGGAAAATCTGGGACTTCTGCTGCATCTTCAGGTGATTAATTATAGTCACCCCCTCTCCTCCCATTTTAAATGTTTCTTTCCTTTCTTTTCCTCTACACAATTTAGGGAAATAATTTATCTTATGCATATCTATTAATGGGCAATTCAAAAGTCCAGTTTGGAGAAGAAGAGGCCACATCCTAGATGTCACAGCAGCGCTTAAACTAATCATTGGAAATAAATTTTTTTTTCTCAGATATCATCATCTCCCTAAAGTTCTATTCTATAGTTTCAATTCCCCTTCTTCAGTTTCCTTGAGCTGACCCCAAATAATTCATGTACATAGAAAGCTACTTATTACTCACAGAGGGATATTTTCAATTCAAGATAGAGACAAGAAAGATTTAACAGGAGTTCCAGCTTTGACAAACTTGGAGTTATGGAGACGATGCTCCCTGGACGTGTGAGATGGCTCAGTGGGTAAAGGCCTTGCTGGGAGGCCTGACAACCTGAGTCTGATCCCTAGAACCTGTATGGTGAAGGAAAGAACCAAGCTGTGCAGGTTGTCCTCTGCCCTCCACATGTTTTGTTGTTTGTCTTGGATTTATGGCATAATGTTAATTTTATGCTTTTAAAACTCGTGCATAATGTATGGAAATTTGGGACCAACAACAAAACTCAACCCAAAACAAACTGAATCCTGTAATGACGTTGTTAAGTTTATGCCCTAGAAAGTTCCCAAGCAAGTTTTCAAGAGGGTAGCCTTCAGGCTCTGAAATCCCAGGGACATCTCAGACCTCCCCCCCTTTTTAAATTAATGTATGTATTTATTTATTACAATTTATTCACTTTCTATCTGCACTGTAACCTCCTCCATCATCTCCTCCCAGTCCTACCCTCCCTCCCTCTTCTTTCCCTATACCGCTCTCCAAGTCCACTGATAGGGAAAGTCCTCCTCCCCTTCTATCTGATCCTAGTCTATCAGGTCTCATCAGAGCTGGCTGCATCATCTTCCTCTGTGGCCTGACAAGGCTGCACCCCCCAGGCAGAGGTGATCAAAGAGCCAGCCACTGAGTTCATGTCAGAGACAGCCCCTGTACCCTTAGGGAACCCACGTGGAAGCTGAGCAGCCATGGGCTACATCTGTGCAAGGGTTCTGGGTTATCTCCGCGCATGGTCCTTGGTTGGAATATTGAAGAGACCCACTTTTTTAGGAGGCTCAACCTACTCTAAGTTTCAACAATGATGTGTAAGGTATGGTTTACTTGAACTCATCTAAATAAAAAGGAAATCAAGCCAATCCGTGACATCTTCACATTCTTTATATTTGTCTTCAGCAGCTGAGTAAAACAAGATGATAACAATCTACTAAACTCACATGGCAGTTAGGAGATAATACATATGAAAAGTTTTAAGGGCGTGTGAAAAAGTTTATAGACTTTGATTTAGATTTGCTATGGTCCCTAAACATGTGAAGGAAAAGCTGTACAGTTTAGACAGCAACATGGTTAACATGATTAATTGAGGAGATATGAAAGAAATAGAATTAATGATCCTCCAGAAAGCTGATAATTTGTGAACAAAAGTTTGGAGAAATTAAGCGGCTTTGTTAAAAAAATATAAAGTAGTAAAAACTAACCTAGCCTTTTGTACCACTTATGAACATTGAAATAAGGAAGCCACTTGGAAGGATGAGTTGATTAACCTATCTAGAAAACAGGATTTGTATTTGAATGTGGTAAGACCTGTAGAAAGAAATGAATAGATTGGTAAAATGTTCTATGTATGGAGCAGAATTTAGATTTAATGAGGAAGCCAGTTCAGAGACATAGAAATTTACATTAAGACAATCCTTCAGTCATACTGTTATCAGACTGGGAATCACAACCCAGTGCCACAAGTCAGGTTTGGTCACACATCTTCCAGAAGACAACTAACAGAAGACAACTAAGCAGAAGGGAAATTTCTTCAATGTGGCCACATAAGTTAGTGGGACAAAGGGACCCAGCAACCCCCTATGTCTGTTCTTGGGATCCTGAAGTGATATTAAAATGTAAATAGAGGGTCAAAGTTATGCATATCTAAGCACATGGTCACTGTGTAGTTCTGCCCAGCACTGACCCATCGTTATCTGACCTCCAGTTCCTTCCCAGAAGGTATTCTGACAAGTTCTTAGAACTGAGTTAAATGTATTTTAGGGAGACAAGTTCCCCTCTGTCCACTGTTTCAATAGTCTGATATATTCAGATTGAGAAGCACAGAGTGTCTCTTTTAAATATCTTCATTTCTACCATGCTGGTTATAATAACTATTTGCTTCACTCCTGAGAAATCTGACTTTATTGAGATTATACAACCATGAGTGTCTCATTTGGAATCAGAACCCAACACCTTCTGTTTTTCATCTATATCAGCACATGATGCTCCATTGATCAGGATAGTAAGTCTTGTGTGATACAGAAATAGAGAAATAGGGGAAATAATAATAGGGAAAATAAGGTTAGTTTCATGTGAAATTTGTATTTTAAAAACTGAAGGAAGTGGCATTTGTTTTTCTGTTTCTATGCTTCTTACTGTGTATCTTTTAAAAAATTATTTATTTATTCACTTTACATCCCAATTGTACCCCCCTCTTTCCTCTCCTCCAAGGCCCACCCTTCCTCTCTTTTCACTCTCCCCCTCCCCTATTTCTCAGATAATGGGAGCAGCTCCTACTAACCCACCCCAGCTCATCAAGTCACATCAGAACTCTTTCCCTATGGCTCCACCAAGTAGCTCCATCAGGAGGGAGTAATCCGAAAAGAGGCAACAGAGTCCATGTCAGCGACAGCCCCCGCTCCCCTTACTCGGAGCCCACACAAAACCTGATCTGCCCACTACTACATCTGTGTTGGAGGCTTAGGTCCAGTCCATGCATGGAACTTGGTTCTTATCTTCTAAAAGTTAAGTGTTTTCTTTCTGAACTCTGTCATTGGTGAAGCTCACCTTTGGTGGACATGGGCTCTTTAGCGTCCTTTACTCAGAAGAAGTAAAGTCAGCACTGGGGCAGCTGGGGTTCTACCTCTGTGTCTTGAGGCATTGCATTTTCAAAGCTGGTTTCAGGGCCACCTCCTCTGAGGCTTCTCCCAAATGGATGCTCTTCTAATCTGCTTTAAAAAAAAAAAAAACTCTCTTAAACTGCTTTGGAATCTGTTACTGTCATCATTGAGCAAATGATGTGTAGAAACTTTGATGGAATTTCTAGTTGTCTGCCTTCAACAAAGAGGAAGAACCAAGGAATTTTGCTCTTTGAAGATGGTTCCATTAGATCCTGGCAGCTTCTTGAACGCTTCTTTGGGTGTCTGCCAGCCAGAGGAGAAAGGAGCCTGGCTAACACTGTTTTAAATTGCTCTTTCTCCCTTCTGAAGAATACTTAAGACTGTCTCTTGTATGGAGGCAGCTTATGAAACTATTTCAACCTTGATGCCAATGTCAGAAAGGTATAAAAATACTACTCTGGCCTTTTTTTAGTTTTATGCTTTTAAGGAGAAATGCAATAAGGCCATCCCAGAGACTGTCTTTTAGCACCAGGGAGCCACACCTGTACTCTAGAATGGAGGGTGGTGAAGAATTGGCCCATGGAATCCCATTTTCTCAATTATCTGTACCTGAACTTGGTCATCTCATAGGTACATGGCTCCTTATTTTGTTTCTAATGTCAAGTCACCACTCTTAAAGATGTAACATCACTCTGGGAAGTTTTACTGTCAGAATCTTATTAATATTAAATGTAGTGCTCCAAACACTTCAGAGGCATTGATAAGCCTCATATTTTTATTATATCTCAGTTTGCCAAATAGCCTTGAAAATCTCTCACCTGGTCATATCATCCAGCCTGACTAATCCTGGGGGCTTGGCATATTGGAGCACAGTGTGCTAATGGTGTAGCCTAAAAACATAGGTTCAAATCCTAGTCCAAGGCAGTGATTCTCAACCACTCTTTCACCTGCGTCATCTAAGACCATCAGAAAACGCAGATATTTATATTATGATTTATAATAGTGGCAAAATTACAGTTATGAAGTAACAATGAAAATAATATTTTTTTGGTTGGGGGTCACCACAATATGAGAAAAATGATTGCAGCATTAGTAAGGCTGCAAGCCTCTGTTTTAATATAGGTATGTGCGTCCAGATGAAATCATCTGAGCATAACTGGAAGGGCCTTCAAGTGTCCTCACATCAGAAAAGAACATGGACTGCAGAGGAGAAATCTGAGTAAAAATGATGACAGGAGCACAGAGAATAGACCACACAGTACTAGCCAGTCTGCATCAAGGATGACTTAACAGTGACCCAAAGACAGAAGAGATGACAATAAGCTTCTCCAACAGGGCCAAGAGGGAGAGTTGTTCTGTTGATATCTTGATTTCAGACTTTGGTTCCCAATCTATGAGAGAATACAAATATGTTTGTTTAATTCAGCTAGGTTGTAACAATTCATTATGGAAAACCTAGGAAGCTAAAATACTCAGAACTATGGAGTAGGTTGTTAGTGGCTATTACCAACATTAACTCAGATCTCAGCAAGCACTGCCCCAAACAGAACAGAATGTATTTGAGACCTTGCACATCCCTTCTGCCTACAAATCTTGGTGTCCCATAAAAATGAAATCTTGCTTCAAGTGGCAGAAGGTCCATGTGGCTTCTGGCTTCACATATCCTTCCATTTCTCCACTCAGCCACAGTTTTGATCACATACTCTTCACAGTCCAGTGCAACGTGAAAATACTACTTTGTGTTTAAAGGTTATTAAAGTTTTCAAGGCAGGGTCAGAAGATAAGTTTTCTTAGAGGCAAAGCTTTGTTCAAAAAAGTTGTAGGGCCTTGAGGGGTTTTCTCCGCAAAGCCAACCTAACCTTAGAGAACCCTAATTTAGTATTGAATTTAGCATTTAGTGTTTGTAAATTCCTGACTAGCCCCCTGTTCTGGATTTCAGGGAACATTCCCTTTCTCGGTTTCTTTCAGCTCTGTCAGTTCATCTGCTGATTGTCTCACACCCTCCTGGAACTCTTGGGAATGGCATCATACCCTGTTGCTCTTTGGTATTGAGCTGTTCGCCACTTCTTCTAACAAACTGTCTCCCATGTAGTTCCTCCCTCTTGGGATGTGGCTTTCTTCCTTCAGTTCCAGATCTTTCCACTACATGCATGGATGTCTCTCAAACCATGATCTAATCATATACTCACAGGCATCATTGTTGGGGGCTTCAGTGCTTATATGGATACCTTACTCCCTAGTTGCTTGGTCATTGTCATAGTCAGCTGGTCTTAGCCACAGCTTCTCCATAAATTATGTCATCATTATTCTGGCAAAGATATCCGATGTCACCCTACAATGTCATCCTACCTTCTAAGTACAACCTTTGTTGTCTTGTCTGTATTATTTGATTGAGATTGAAATGCTTTAGTTCCTCTTCTTTCTCTACTTCCATCTTCACTGATTTCTATCTTCTTTTCAGATTACTGCATATCCCTCTTCTTCATCTACTTCAAGACCTAACAGCTAACCTCATTTGTCTTTCCACCATCTTTCTTCCATCATTTAGAAGCTGAATTGAGCTTTCTGTATTTAAAGTCACTGTCTAACACAATTTAAGGCAACCGTGGGGAACTATTGTTACCTTCCATTCTTGGACTTGAAATACTTTGTATGTAAGGTCAGTTCCATCCAGTGGCAGTTGCTGCAGATCTTCATGCTGTCCACATGGTGGCATTGGCATCATTTAGATATAAGAGGACACACACACACACACACACACACATCTTCCATGTTCTTGAAGTATCTAAGAACATTGTACAAATAGTGTTTTTTCTTTAAGTCACTAAACATAAGAACAAGCATAAAGAAATCAGTTTGTTCATTTAAAAACTACTCATTAGGTAAAGACATTTGTTACCACCAAACCTGACGACCTGTCCCAGGACCCACATGATAGAAGGGAAGAAACAAACTCCAAATGTTGTCCTTTGACTTCCACACATGTGTTATGGCACCATATTACTTATGGTGTATAAATAAATAATGGAGTACAGAATTAAACAAAATATCTTCCCTCTAAACATCTGTCTTTGTGGATACCTTAGATATTGAGGACAAAGTCTTGTAAGAGTTATCTTCAGATAATTTTAAGTATCTAACACTTTAAAGGAACATCATTGAGGACTAACTTTTAAAATCGAATTTGTCTCCAAATTCAGTTTTTTTTTTAAAAAAACAAAACAAATTGCGAATATAAGGACTATAGTTTCACAGTCATAACACTTTGGTCATTGTCAAATAAGTCATAATTTCAGAGCTTTTATGCTTATACCTCATCATAGATCCCTAATGGGAACTAGGTTTAGAATAACCAGATAACACATGCATTACACTATGGGCTAGTATTGGGACTTAGAAGTGTGCCAAATAGTAGCTTGATCTCTTTTATGAATACGCTGTGACTACATAAATGTTCTCATGGAAAAAAAAAAAAAACGCACTTATCCCAACATTTTGAGAACTCACATCACATTACCAGGATGTAATTTAAACGCGCCAGCACTTCTGAAAGCAGAAAGACATGAGTTCTAAAATCATTTTGGATCTTTTAAAATGAGGTTCATTTATTTTAATTTTATGTGTGTTTTGCCTGTGAGTGTATTTCTGCATCACGTGCAAGTAGTGTCTGAGGAGACCAGAAGAGGGCGACAAAACCTTTGGGGCTGAAGTTTCAGCCAGTTGCCATATACAACATGGGTGCTGGGAATGTGACACTGGTCCTCTGCCAGGGCAGCAGAGCTCTTTACTGCGGAGCCATCTCTTCGAGCCCTCTCTTAAACTTTTAAATCAAATATATGCATGTGCACTGGTGAGTACGTTCATGTGCGTGAGGAACAAGGGTAAGCCAGACTACAATTTGGGGGAGTTGGCTTTCTCCTGCCACCATTCAGGTCCCGGAAATCAAACTCAACTCACCAGGTTTGGCAGTAAGCCCCTTTCCCCTTTAAGTCATCTCGTAGGCCAAGCTTTGGGTTTTCCTGTTTCATCTTACGCGCGCAGGGTCTAACTTTGTTGAGTTCTGGTCTGTTGTCTACAAGTACTGCACGGTGGGGTTACAGATACTGAATAACTTACAGAGTCTAACCATCGTACGCTTTGCAGACGTGTTAAATGAGGAGCTTTAGCGGCTTCTGTTTTAATGCGTTGCGGTCTCTCTGTAAGAAGGACCATTTGGAAGAAGTCAGCAGGCAAGCGGTAACTGAGACCTGAAATTTCTGGAAGCCAGAAGCAAGGTAATTGAGCAGCACAGAGCTGAGAAGTCTAGGAATTCTGGTGACAGATCCAAGACATTGGAGGCCACTGGGACTTCTGGGAGAAGCCACCTCCTGTCAGCAGCGTCGTCTTCCATTTCCTCCATCGTTTAAAGGGTTTGACGACGCTTAATAGTAAGAACCATTTTCCTTAGACCGAGAGTCTAAAAAGCGAAGCTTGATACACACCGATTTCTGCTTTTCATTGCACACACACAAAAAGTGTTCTGTGCGGTGTGAGACTCTAGTGTGCTCAAAGAATCCGCCGAGAACCGCGAACGCCCAGCTTCCAGGTGCAGACAGAGGTACTTTCTCCAAACACCCCTTGTTAGATAAGGTGCCACCTCCTGACACCAGGAGCCCAAGCCCTGGAAATGCACAGCTACCCGAGGGAAGGATGACAGCAACCAAACAGTCAGCAGGGGAGGTGCGAAAGTTCCCCTCAGCTTTCTCCAGCAAATTCTCAACCGAACCCGGGGGAGGCGTGTGTGTGTGTGTGTGGCGGGGAGACGGACTGACTCAGGCTTTCCGCGGACTTGCACAGAAAGAGCTTTCCCCTTAGGACGCAGGGAGGCAAGAGCCGCTGTTGCGCCTGTCCCCTAGGGGCTCGACGGTGGCGGGTTCTGCTCGGAGGAGGGGCTGGTCCTGCGGAGAGGAGCTCAGCTCCCGGGGGCGGGACCGAGCCGCTCCCTCCGCCCCACACACCGCCACCACGACCTCAGCAGAGCGCTCGCACGCCACCGCGTCCCACGGCAGAGGCGGCGGCGAGCTCGAGCCGCTTCGCAGCCCCTTGCCGCAGAGAGGCCGGCAGGAGGCACCGCGAGGGACCCGGCCCGGGGGCCGCCCGCATCCCCTGCGCGCAGCTGGTATGTACCGCGCGGACCGCGAGCGGATGGAGAGAGAGAGAGAGAGAGAGGGAGAGAGGGAGAGAGAGAGAGAGAGAGAGAGAGAGAGAGAGAGAGAGAGAGAGAGAGAGAGAGAGAGAGAGAGAGAATGGAGGGAAAGGACCCGGGGAGTCGGGGAGACTGAGCGAGCGAAGATGTAAGTGCAACTTTGCTGTTTTACCACCCTGTCTGCTCACGCCGCCGAGGGGGAATTCAGAGCACACCCCCTCCTTCCACCTGAAGCTGGGGGACCGAAAGCAGGTGAGCCCGCGAGGGCGAATCACCGGCTTTTGCCTGCTGGGCACTGTAAGTGGACTCCCTTGACCCCCGGTTGTAAGTTGTTGAGCCTTTCCCTGGTCACGCCATCAACGCCACGTCGTTTTCCTCCGGCCTCATTTTCCAAGCTCCCCGCTTGGCTTGCTTCACCAGCGCCAAAGGGGTCTGAGTTCCAACCCGCTCTAAGGGTCCAGAGCTGTGGCTTTAGCCAAGTCACCTCACCTTACCGGTTTTCCCCCATTCCTTGATAAAGTGTTCCTGTGAGGAAACCAGAGACCTCCTGGGTGCCCTGGAGCCGTGTCATACTCTCCCTGCTGCTAGGATCCTAGCTGATAAAAAAGGAGGGACTCAAATGCCAGGGGGTCCCGAGTCTGAGGGACTAAAGGCACCCCAGTCCAGGCTGGTCCTGGATGCCGTTACCGCAGCCTTTTGGGGGTTTTCCTGAAAGTGTCTTCTGGAAAGGGTGACCCAGTCTTATGAACGTCCAGGATCCCACAACTCAGTTCTTTTCTTCAGTGAGGCTGAGGTGATAGTGGCATTCCATCTTCTCAGAGATAGTATCAGAGCGCATTCCTGATTCAGAAAAGGGCCCCTAGGAGGAGCAGGTGCTGGGCCCCAGGGAACCACTTAAAGTGGTAGAGTGTAGCAGCTGGAGTCTGCCAGAGCAGCAGGTGGACACTAGACGCTCATGACCACTTAGACACATGTTCAGTCAGGAAAGACAAACCAAAACGAAGCACTCCGAGCAGTGGCTGGACACTGAAAAACTAACGAGGCTTGCTTTTCTCTTTGTCTACAGTAACCTTTAAAAATCCATCTATAGGCTTCACAGTGTGTCTTCCCGCATTCATCCACCCCCGACGTGTTAAAAAAAAAAAGACTTCCTTGACTTTAAAGGAAAGCTCAGAGTTTGTTTGTTTGTTTCAAAGTGAAAACTGTGAGAACAACCCCGTGATGGCAATGATTGCGCCCCCCAGAACGCTGTGTCCTGTGACAGCCAGACACTAGTCAGTGCCTGTCAAGGGAGCTTATTTTCCCAAAAAAAAAAAAAAAAAGCGTTTGGCAAGTTCAACTGATTCAGTTTTAAACAAATATCCAATTTTGGGGGGAAAAAAGGCCCAGAGAATAGTTTTAGTAATTTACTCCCTTCCCCCCCCTTTGGTCTATGACTTTCTGGGGGGTTGAGGGTTGATTACTCAATGTAGAATATTTTAAGAAGTGCCAAATTCCATTCTTGTTAAAGAATTTCCCCCTCCTCTTTAGTCAACGTAAGCGTATGTTTAAGTTAATGATGGATCAATTTATTTTTCTAACAGTCTTACAGTTATTTAAATTTCTATGCACTATGCATTATAGATTTAAAAATAAATTGAGATATAGGTTGTTAATTCATACATCATAAACATTGCCCTGTCTGAAGGCGAACGATTTTTAGAAAGCCACCTCCTATCAATGAATTTTAGAACTTTCACCAAGATGCATGATAATTATTATGGTCTGGTTTTAATCCTCAGCAATTTGTAAGAGCCATCATGCCTATTTGTGGTCTTCTGTTCTCAACTCCAGGAAATTGTGAATCTAGTTTTCAGTTTCTGCAGGCTTTCTTTCTTTAAACGTTTCAAATAAGCAGTATACTATCTGTTATTTGGTTTCTGGCTTTGCCCGCAGTATGATTTTGTGGTATGTCTGTACTGGAGTAGGCATCAGTGTTTTAGTCCTTTTTAACTGCTGAATAATCTTCCATTGTGTGGACATACCATATTTTTTCCATTTTTCGGTTGATGTGCATTTGGACTTTTTATTTATAATTTATAGTCATTTATTAGAGGATTTTATAAATGCATATAATGTGGGTTGGCTGAATCCAGCTTTCTATCACTTCACTCCAATTTCTATCCTTCTACCTGCTATTCCTTCGCAATTTCACATGTTCTTTTTTCAAACTCACTGAGCCCACTCACTGCATATGTATGGCATGGCTGTGAGACCAGGTAATGGAGCGTGGGTAGCCTTCAGAGCACATTCTCTTAAGAAAATCAACTCCTCCTCTCCCATTGTCAGTCACCAATAGCTTTACAGCTAAGGGTAAGGCTTCATGACCATCTCTCCATTCGTGCTGGACTTTTGTCAGGTTTGATCTTGTAGAGATCTTGCGCATGCCGTCACAGCTACTATGAGTTTATGTGCAACTATCCTGTTATAACCAGAACATACTGCTTTCCTGCTTTCGTGTAATCATCACTGCCTCCGGCTCTTACAATCCTTTCAGTCCTCTTTAGTGATTTATCTCTGAGCCTTGAGAGGAGAGGGTGTGATACGCATGTTCCATTAAGTTCTGAGAAATTTAGTCAAAGTCTTTTATTTTCTACCTGTGGATGAGTTGTGTATGGGGGGCTAATCACCTCTGCAAAAAGAAGCTTCTGTGACGAGGACTGAGAGATGCACTTGTCTATGCTATAAGCTTTCAGGTCTTGGTCCGACACTATGTCCTTTCAGGATAATAATAGTAGGAGGTTGTCTTCTAGGGCCTATGACCTACTCAGCTCCAGGTTCTAGGCCCCATTTAAGGTAGCAGTTATGCTTTTAATTATATGTCTATTTATAGTGTTTGTGTTTGTGTGTGTCCAAGTGTGTCCATAGCATGCATACGAAGGTTAGAGGACAACGTGGGAAAATAAGTTCATTTCTTCTACCATTTGGGTCCAAGGACCAAACTCCCATGTTCAGGCTGGATGGCAAAAGCTTTTAACCACAGAACCATCTTCCTGGTTCCGTATCATTGTCAATTTGGGCTGTTATGAATGCCAATGCTAAGAACATTCACATGTAAGTCTTTGTGAGCTAATATTTTCTTTTCTTTTCAGTAGATATTAAACCATGAAATTTCTTGGTTACATATTAAAACTATGTCTCTCTTTTTAAGGAACTCATTTGTTTAGTAGAATGAATTTTAGTAAAAGTTTTGTATGTACAAAAATGTAGAAAGTTCTAGAGCTTTTAGTGTGTGTGTGTGTATGTGTGTGGTGTGAGTGAATGAGAGATAAACAGATAATAAATGATAGATATGTGGACAGACAAACAGACGATAGAGGCACACACTGAGGAAGTTTTCTTTCAATGTTAAAGCTCAAGTACAGCAAACGACTCTGAAAAACGTTACATTTTCACTAATATTTCTTGCTTAATGGTTTATTTTAAGCAAACGAAAGCAAAGCAGGCTTAATCAAGACTGAATTTGCATTTAAAATGAGACAGAGATCCATTTGAAATGTGCACTTTCAGATGTTTCTAACAGCCAAACTTGTGTGGTTTGACAGTAAATTTGGTCGTTTTCCATTTTGTTTAGTGCAAAGCTTGGGCTAAGGAAAAAAAAAGATTCCTTTTGAATGTCAAAACAATTGATGGAGTCTACAATAAAAGAAGCCTCCTTATCTAAAGTATCATGCAAATACTAAGTAATCATCTCCTAATGCAGGCGGAAAAGCAAAAGCCTCCTGATTCAGTAATTACATCTATAAAAACCACATATTGGGAATAAGTTAAAGACTAAAGGCTTCCTTTTAAAACCTTTCCTATCGATGCATGCTTTTCTAAATCCTGTTGGTCTCATGCATTATCACATACTCTGTATACAGCTTTTCTGTGTCATTGTCAGTTAATGTTATTTCACAAGAAAAGTTCTAGGTCACACCTGCAGAACCCAAAGTGGTTATTATTTTTCTTCTCACTAGAAGTAGAACTGATTTTGAGAAACGAGAGTTTCTGCTTTTTACTCAAGTGAGGGAAGCATTTTTTTTTTTCAGCTCTCAATGGCTACTGGCAACTGTGTGCATCTGCCCAGGTAGGGTGATTGCTGTGGACTTCATAGAAAATGTGCATTTGTGTCTCTGAGTCACTTGAAGTCTTAATATGACAGTGTTCAGGAAAGGTTTTTTTTTGTTTTGTTTTGTTTTTGTTTTTGTTTTTTGTTTTTGGTGGAGGTGAGATGTTGAGATAAAGAATGTACTGGATTCAGATTTGACTCTGTTCCTGAACAGGAGGCAGCAGAAATTTTCAGGCAGGGAAGGGGACCAAGGGTACAGAGATGCTGCAAACAGCGTGGAGTCAGGACACTGTTGACACCTGTTTGCTGGAGCAGCAGCTGGAGCCTCTGACTACAAGATGGACAGATAGAAGGCCTCCTAGGATCCTCCCCACTCACTCCCCACTTCCTTAGAAGTTCTAACATTGCTCTGCTGAAGAAAAGAAGCATCACCTCTGTGTGGGGTGTTCCACATGGGCTACTGAAGGTGTTCATTTCGGGAATAAAATAAAAGGAGCAACTGAGGCCCAGTTCAACAGCCTCAGAAATAAAGCAAGTCCCACATTCTTCCTTCATGTGCTTGTATTCTTCCTTCACCAACCTGCTTACTTTTATATTAATTTTCATGCGCTGAGCTTACTGTCTCATGGAGAAAAGAAAACAATTTGTCTCTCAATTTCTCTGTCTCTCTCTGTTTCCATAGATACACATGTGTAAATGGGAGTGATTTATAGCTCAAGCAATTATATTACTTTATTGTGTTTGTTATTTTTTTTTAATGAAAGTAAACACTTTTATTGTGTAGCCTCTGGAGCAAAGTGTAATATTAAACTCAAAATGATGAAATAACACCCCTTGCTTGCCTTTCCCAAAGAGGTCTTTCAAATATAATGAAACAGCCATGTTACAGACAGGATGAATTTTCGTTACACTCTGATGGTTTGTAAGACGTCTATCAACCCCAAAGAAGAAGTTACAAAAGGCAAAACCACTTTGCCTCTCAGTTCCTCTGTCCTTGAAGAGGGATGTCTGTCACCCTTCTCTATGCCGAGGAACAGAAGCAGAACTGTGCACAGAAGTGAAAAGTTAGACAGAAAATAAAAAACCAACTCACTGAAGCCTTTCATACGTTCTAGGAATCAGGAAGTTATGTGTGTTTTTCACTCTTACAAGTCTTGGGTAGGTAGATAGATTGTGTGGTGGTTCAAACAAATATTTCTAACCATTAATAAAGTTATCCAAATTAGGAAGATTAGATAATATTCTGATGCCAGAAATATTAGAGGCTGAAAATAAAAACTATCAGCCTGATGGTAGCTGAGTTATGTAAGTACAAAAGGCTGAATGCATCGAGGGTTCTTGGAGTGGGGTTGCAAGCTGGCATAATTTATGGAAGCGACAACTTGAGAATGGGAGCAGAACTGAGGAATATTATGGATTATATCTCCTTCATTTCTTCATCATTCTCAGAACCTCAGAATATGACATTATGGAAAAATGAGGGCCTACCTTACATATAAAAGATAAATCAGAGATGAGATATGTAAGAGCCCGGTGTATGGAAGCTTGGGCGATAAGCACTTAGTTGGTGTTGGTATGTAGGAGAGGGTCTGATGAGACCTCCTATGGTAAGCATGCAGGAGTAAAGGAATAGAGAGTGCCCTTGGGAGCCCAGGAAAAGCTGGAAAAAGACTTGTTACGGCACCAAGTCAGTCAGAACTTCAGGATGTATGTACACTCACAGGTCCGAGTTGTAAGAGTAATGGCAGGGGGATGGTTAAAAGAGCGTTTGATTTGACAAGAAGACAGGTAAGACAGATGGCTTTGTGATTGTGAGGAAGAATACACAGGAGGCAAGGACATATGTCACAATGCTGAGTACTCCTCTGAGGGTGACAGTGGAGAAAGTTAGTGTCTCTAGATGCTAGAGTCAACGCCTAGATGTTAGAGTCTAAATCATTCTCAGTCAATGTTTCAAGAACCCATTTGTGGGAGTGGCTGTGAGTCTAGAAAAGATAAGTCATGGGACTGTTTTCTAAAGGAGGGGTTTACATTAAGGACAAACATGTTGTATGCTCTTTGACCTGAAATAGAAGTTTAAAAAAGCATTATTATACATTTTCCACGGAAATGGCTATGTTAAGGAAAGGGAAATTATTCTCAGACTAGATATGTTCAAGTGCCTCACTTATTTTCAACCCATGGAACTGTTAGTATAGCTATGTTTTCTAGATGAATAAGTGAAGAATGGTTGTTCAGTCTTTTATTCACACATGTGGTATATGGGTGTGTGTACATGTATGTGTGGGTATGTGCAATCACCCATTCGTGCATGTGCAGGTAGAGAACAGAGGTCAATGTCAGTGCCTGCCTTTATTGTTTCTGTCTTTTGAGGCAGGGTCTCTCACTGTCGTTGGAGATTGTCATTTCAGCTAGACTAGTGGGTCAGGGAGCCACTGGGAGAGGTCTGTCTCTGCCCTATGCAGTTCTGGGGTCACAGACCAGCAAACTCCAAGATTTTATGTGCGTTCTGGGCATCTAAATGTATGTCCTTGTGCTTGCTTGCTCAGCAAGCGTTTTACCCACTGTGGCATCTCCCTAGTCCCTCTGTCCAGCCCTTTAATAAAAAGTATCAGAGCCCATTTTGATTGATGCATAAATCCAAATCCTTGGTCCACTGGAAACTGAACTGAATGGAAAATGATAGCTGATCTATCACACTGGCCATTCTAAAAGTCTAAGTGTGCGACACACTCAGCTTATTCTTAGTGTCAGTTATAAGGATGACTACAGAAAGGTAGTATAATCATGTGAGTACTCTATCTACTGTAGCCTTTCCTGGCCATTATCCTACAGTCTTGCTGTAGGATAAACCAATCATCTCAGAGTCCGATGTGGACTCAACAATAGGGAAATTAGACATGTCTTTACCCTTTGAAGGGTGAACATTGGCTTTCACTCATTTGCCTGGAGGAGAATGGGAAAAGCTTTCAAGGAAAGAGAGGAACAGGTTCCCTTTTCTATAGATCTCGGGAAGCTCTCTGTGATAGGGTAGATGTTAGCTAAAGAATGTTAAACTTCTAATAAATCCCAGCAGAACTTGTCTGACCTTTATAAGTCTGTGTTTAGGGTTCTAGTTTGACTTAAATGTCCATGATTTTGAAAGTAGACATTTATTTTTTGAATCATGTGTCTTCATTTTCCCTTTAAAGCTGTACGCTGACACTTTATCTATAGTATGAGACATTTCTTTTCTACAACCCCTCACATATTTTGTGAATGGAGATGGTTGAATTATTAACCATAATGGAAAATATGTGACAAGTTATCATAAAGGGACAAGAGATGTTTATGAGATTTATAAACTTGAATACTCAAGCTTTCAGTCACAACCTGATGCAGAATTCAAATATTTTGCAAGAAACCAAATGACTTTTCTTAATTATCAAGCTTTACTCAGAAAAAAAAAAAGCCTCCAATTTTTCTGTAACTAATTTCCAAAGCATATCCCTACCTAGGGTTTTAGTGCCTGTCTCATGTTCAATCAGGATGTACCATAAGCCCATCTTTGAAGCAACTGCTGTGTTGGAGAAAATGTATCAAGCTTTCTGGGAAGGTGTGACTCACGCCACCTTGAACAAGTGGCTATGATTAGGGGCTTGTGAAACTTTGATTAATCTGCTTTTGGTCTCACTGTCTTGGAAACAAGTGAGTCTGGCAGAGCATGAGCAGAAAAGGAAAACTGCTTAACAGAGATAATGAGGAAAGAAAATTACAGCCATCTTCTAACCTAAGGAAGGATGGCTTAACATGAAACCAGAGGTGCAAAACAGGGTCTGGTTCCAAAGGCTGTTTTATGTGTGAAAACCATGAATATGATTAACAAATGTGTTGACATCTATTTGGACTGAGTAGCACTAATTTTTGATGTCTTGCTGTTCTGCTATATTCTTTGCATTTTAGGTTGCAAAATAAGTAAGCTTTGTAGAAATAAATCTTGTTCAGCATGATCATCTTTAATTATCATTAATGGGTTTTATTAGATATAGTCAGTATTGAAGTAACAAATTGAAGAGAAACAATAAGTGTGAAATAGAATCTTTCTCCTTTATATAATTATATATCTATGGCTAACACCTAAAGAAAATATGGACAAAAGATTTTGGAGATAATACCTCAAAAATCATTAAGCAACAAATTAAAAGGCTTGTGTTGCCATCTCTGCTTTTAGTTAGTCATGTGGTAGTAGACAAATCTCTTATTTTTTGAGACTTCAGTTTTTCCTCCACATAATTATACAAATATGAAGAAATTGAGTTCAATTGTTCATCATAAAATAAGTACATAAAGCTGCTGATACTATTGTAAAAAGAGCTTATAATTCTGTTTTTTCACTCCTTTAAAATTTATTTATATTTTTATAAATTACAGTTTATTCACTTTGTATCCCAGCTGTAGCCCCCACACTCAGCCCCTCCCAATCCCACCCTTCCTCCCTCACCTCCTCCCATGCTCCTCCCCAAGTCCACTGATAAGGGAGGTCCTCCTCCCTTTCCCTCTGACCTTAGTTTATCAGGTCTCATCAGGACTGGCTGCATTGTCTTCCTCTGTGGCCTGGTAAGGCTGCTCCCCCCTCAGGGTCAAGTGATCAAAGAGCCAGCCACTGAGTTCATGTCATAGACAGTCTCTGTTCCCATTACTAGAAAATTCCACTTGGACACTGAGCTGCCATGGGCTACCTCTGTGCAGGGGTTCTAGGGGTTCTAGGTTATCTCCATGCATGGTCCTTGGTTGGAGTACCAGTCTCAGAAAAGACTCCTGTGCCCAGAAGTTTTTGATCTGTTGCTCTCCTTATGGAGCTCCTGTATCTTCCAGGTCTTCCTATCTCCTCCTTCTTTCATAAGACACTCTGCACTCTGCCCACAGTTTGGCTAAGAGTCTCAGCATTTCCTTTGATACTTTGCTGGGTAAAGTCTTTCAGCGGCCCTCTGTGTTGAGCTCCTGTCCTGTTGCCTGTTTTCTCCCTCTTCCGAAGTCCATCCCGTTTGTCATTCTGAGTGAGGATTGATCATCTTACCCAGGGTCCTCCTTCTTGCTTAGCTTCTTTAGGTGTACAGATTTTAGTATGTTTATCCTATCTTATAGGTCTAATATCCACTTATGAGTGAGTATATACCATGTGTGTCTTTCTGCTTCAGGAATACCTCACTCAGGATGATCTTTTCTAGATCCCACCATTTGCCTGCAAATTTCATGATTTCCTTGTTATAATTCTATGTTTTAATGCTGCATGTACACATTCTCTTTCATGCTCATCTCTGAGAATGATCATACACAACATTTATTTTGTTCTGGAGAGATGAGTCAGTTGTTAAGAGCACTTGCTGCTCTTCCAGAGGATCTGCATTTGACTCCAAAGTGCCCACATGGCAGCTCACAACCATTTATAACTCCAGTTTCAGGGAATTCTGTATCATTTTCCAGCTCCCATGGGCACCAGTCATGCACATGGTACACAAACATATTTTCAGGCAAAACATCCAGACAAGTAAACAAAAACAAAGAACATCTTAAAGTGTGTTTTATTTAAAAATTTAATGAACTTTGGAACTTAGTACATCTGTCTTTTGAGGTAAAAGCCTAACTAAACTTAAACAAATACATACTTAAAATTATCCTCTTGGATGCAGGCATATCTGTCTGTTTGTTAGTGATGTATGTAAATGGGAGCAAGTGAGTCTCTGCCTTCTCCACAGGGTGCTGAGAATTCTGTCTGCTCATGGCAGGTGATCGAATCTAATAAATCTAACTGTCCACCTTGGAAAGGAACAGAAAGCGTTGAGGCACTTCAGAGCCTTCAAAGACAAGAAAGATAAACTGGAAGCAAATCAGAAGAACTGTACAGATGATGTAGCAGTTGAGGTGGTCCTTTAAGCACTGAAGAAAATTCCATGAATGGAAAAAAAGAATCTTGAATTAGAAGGTAGTGGGAACAAAAGGACAGATGCAGAAAAGGATAAGGGAGAGCTATGAATATTCAGGACCCAGAGAAGGTTAAGAGTAGACGTGGAGATTGAGGGTGCAGTGGAGGGCTTTAAATACCAGAATGAAGACTTTGTGTTTCAATTTGTGGCTTATGTTAATGAAACTGCATTTTTGTGAACCCAAATCCATTTGAACAGGTTGTTCATATGTGATCAAATCTAAGAGTGAAATATATATGTATATATCATTAATAAAATACAGTAGTCATTGATACTAGCCACAAATTTAAGCACTAAATTTTAATCTGATAAATTTCAGTTTGTATATGTGTACATACTTTGTATGTATACATATATATCAGACTGAAACTTGCTGTTTAAATTTGTGTCTAATGTTAATATATATAGTCTCTCTATATTCTGATATATATATCCAGTCTAATATATATGCACAAATATATAGTCTCTATATACATATCAATATATACATACTTATATACTCCTTCTATCATATATGGATATAAATATTATAATTATAAAATGTCTTTTCTTCCACATATGCATATACGCATATATATTTAGTCTGACATATTTGTATTTAGACTGACATATATGCATATATATATAGTCTATATATACTCCACATGGTACATATATATTCAATCTGATATATGTATACATGTAAATCATGCATATTACCATGTTCATGGCTGGTGCCCATGGGAACCGGAAGAGGACACTGGATTCCCTGAAACTGGGGTTATAAATGGTTGTGAGTTGTACAAATAGATCAGACTGAATATATGTATATATCATTAATAAAATTATATAAAATTTTATGATATTTATATTCATATATTGTAGAAGAAAATGGTCATTGGCAGAATCTGTAAAATAAGAGAGTTCTGGTCTATTGCTGATCAGGTAGAGATTAGTAACATCAAGTGGCCGTGCAAAAAAAAGCAGTGCCTAAAGAGTAAGTTTTAGTCAACCTGGGTTCAGAACTCAGCTCTGCTACTTATTTCTCCTTTTATTTTCTAGAAATCTCTCACTTTTGCCCTCTCAGTGTAAGTGTGTCATGGAGACAACAGCATTCGCTTGTCATCACTTTTTCTAGTACCTAATACACCTCCACTCTCTGTGACTATTATGTTAGTATGAAGGTCTGTTTTATGCTCTAAGAGTTTGGGCTGGGTCTGTAAGGTACATGCAGATTGAGGACTAACGGGGGAGAAAGAAAAAATAGTGACCTCAAAATGTTAAGAAGATATTGTGAAGTTTAACCTGCAATCCCCAGATGATGGTATGTCTAAAGTAGATCACTTTCTGCATTTAAAATGGTGACTGTCGGGAGCTGGAGAGTTAGCTCAGCGGTTAAGAGCACTGGCTTGTTCTTCAAGAGGTCCTGAGTTCAATTCCCAGAAACCACATGGTGGCTCACAACCATCTCTAATGGGGTATGATTCTGGTGTGCATGAAAGCAGAGCACTCGTATACATAAAATAAATAAATAAATCTTTAAAAAAAATGGTGACTGTCATTTGCTCCAAGGAAGAGGAGGAAGGGGGTCCATGTGACTGTGTCTGTGTGGTGAAAGTAAAGAAATCTCCCCAGTTTAACACGATCTAGGAGTGGGTTCCAAAGATGAAGCCTTCTCATTTTTTTTCATTAAAGATCCAAAATTCTAGAGGAATAACTAAATCTAGAGGTAAGGTGTTGTTTTTTTTTCTTTGAAATTTCATATACATCTTAAAATGTTTATATATATATTATTCTAATTTATAAGCATATCTATTTCATTTTTATGTGTAATTTATGCTATACAGAATCAAGCAGAATTGTGTAGATGCTCAACATTAATCATGCGCTGGTGATTCCATATACCTCCATATACCAGTGATCTTGCAAGTGTTTCTAACAGCACTGGGTCCTAATTGAAGATACACAGGTTCAGCAGGGCATGTAACTGGTCAGTTCAACACATTAAGATTTCTCTCCATGTGTGTCAGCACAGGCAGGCTAGGAATTAGGATTTCTTATCTTCAGAGTTTGTGCTCAAGACAGATAATGGCACTGCTCCTAGCATTAAAGTGCTTTTAGTTTTTTGGCAAGAGAGTTGCACAAGCATAGATATGGACCTAAGTTTCTGTGGCAATTAATAAACTCATGGGAATAAGGCTTATGCATACCTCTAGTTCAGGGTAATGGAGAAGAAGAATGGTTGCGTGATATGGTGATTGAGGCCTGGATTCATGGGCTTTTGTGAATTATTTTCTCATGGTCCTATTTAATTTTTCAACTAGTATCTTGAAACAGGCAGATGTTGAGTAAATGCTGACTTGGGACTTTTTTTAAAGGAGGTTTTATAGTTAGAACAATTTAGGTTCAATCCAGAGCACAACCACATAAGCCAGATGTGGTGACGCAAGTCAGTGACCAGAAACTCAAGTTCATTCTCAGCCATGTAATAAATCTGAAGCCAGCCCGGGCTATATAAGACCCCATCTCAAAACCAAAACAAGCAAAACCCAATTGCTGGTTAGTATGAAAAGTTATGCTTTTGAGATGGGATCTAGATCAATATTAGTGATTGGTTCCTGAATATGTAGCTCCTTTGGGTGTTGGGATTCAGTGGTAGAATGCTTGTCTAATTTTCCAAAGAATTGGGTTAGTGCCGCAAGGAAAAGAAAAAAAAAAAGAAAAGAAAACACAGGTAACCAGACTGTAAAGACTATGTCACTCAAGAGATAGCTGATGAGTTGGTTTAAAGGCATTCATTATAGTTTAAAGAGGCATCAGGAGATGAAGGTTTGTTTTAGTTTTTGGCAAATTACATTGTGTGTTGGTGGCCACTTGGGAGACAGAAAAAGCCAAAGACAGTAAAAGGTGCCCAGTCTTTATATATTTCACACTTTTCCCCAGAAATACTGTTTTCTTATCAACAGTACATTACACCATGGTCACCTCCTTAATTCTAAGGCCTAGGTCAGGCCTCAAGGAGATCAAGTTGGGCATGGTCTGAGCTGTTGCAGAGCAAAGGATTAATGGGAAGGTAAACAACGTCAAAACAATGTGACTAAAGTCACCATAGCAACTGTGATCAAGTATGGACATGACCAGCTGTCTTTATCAGTTATGTTGAAATCAGGGCCAGTTACTCTGAGGAGGTTGACCTTATTGCCAGATCTTAAAAGATAACCAGTGTTTTTTCATGTAAGGAGGAGTGTGTTCTGGGAAAATGAAAGAGATATGACGCACAAGGTGTGTTGGAGGAACTGTGATTCATTCAGCATAATGGAGGTGTGCTGTATGGGACAGGGGCTAGAAGTGGAACAGGAAATAGAATTAGAAGTGCTTCATGTGTCATGCTATATATGCTTGGCCTAGATTGAAGGCTTTGAATTAGATGAGTAATGGAATTCCATTTCTACTGTGGTGACATGGCTAAGGGTTCCTGTCCCTCTCCATGCATTCCTCCTTCTCTACTGAAGAGTCTCAGGACATTGAGGGGAATGAGGACAGGGCAGAACTCATGACCTTCAAGGTGTAGGTCAGATATGGAAAAGTATGATTCATTTGGGTTTGTTGCATTGTAGTGTGTGAAACTAAGGTAACTCTGAGACAGAACGTCTGAATGTGAGTTTAACTATACATAGAGAAGTGAAAGTTTTGCATAGAAGTTTCTATGCTGAAATAAGAGTTGTGTACTCAAATATTATGTAAAATTAAAATTTCTGTCCTTGATTTCTCTTGCTCTTTTTCTTCCTTTTATTTTCTCCCCTTTCCTTTCTTCTTTCTTCCTGAGAATCTTACTATGTAGCCACAGCTAGTCTCCTACAATATGTCTTCCTCAGCCTCCCAAATATTGGAATCACAAGTTTCAGATAAGTTAGGCATAGTTTTCCATGGACATTGTGATTTAATTGTCTACTGACTTTTCTATGAACAGAAAGTAGATAAATGGTTAAGTTCTTTGAAACAGTGAAAACTTTACAAGGCATACTTTAAATGTGACTTAATACATATTGGCTCATTTATTATTTATTTCAGTACTTAGACTTTTTGTTCTACATTTTGCTTCAGTTGCTTTAGTTTTTCTGACAGACCCTGTAACTCTCCAGGGATAGAGTTTAAATCAAGGATACACTCAAAAAACCCTTCACGCTGAAAACTAACCCTGCCCTGATTTTTATTTAGCAACAGTGGAGAGCTTCCTGAGAGGCATGTGTGTATTATATAACTAGTCATAGAACCATGGGCCCCTAGGATTGTTCCTGGGAACCTGGACCACTTGCGAGCCACTGAGCTGGAGTGCTCTTGCAAACAGCTGGGGCAAAAGGACTGTTACCTAGCAGTCCCTTTGGAGCAGTCATAAAGCATTGTTGCTGAGCAACCAGGGGCCTCTTGGTGCCACATCCTCCATGGAGTTTTAAAGTAGTGGTAGGTCAACTCCCTTTGGGAGGAGCAGTATATCCTGACAGGGTCTGAACCTCCCTCATGGGCATGGGGCTGTTTGTTATCAGTAAGTGTCTGACCTTATCATCAAAGATGGTAACTTATATACTATAGGCATACATGCCTTTTACAGAATTGTAAATTGAATTGAATATAAACTCGGGGAAGGGTATGTAGCAATGGCAGCAGGAATTCATACACAAATATTTTGATTGTGGTTTTTCTGTCCTTCAGGTTTGATTGTAAGGTATGTCTCCTGGCCCAAAGGGAAGTCATTTTTCATTGTGTGACATGGAATATGTAATGTTCTTTGTTAATATTATTTAGCCAAGCAAATATTTACATCGGAGAAAGACTAGCAAGCTAATTCTAATCTAGTCAAGAGGCCCTGGGGAGTCAAGTACTTGATTCAACATCATTTTCTCACAGTATTTGGGATACTTTTTTGAGTTTTCTTTTAATATTTATATAGTACATAAATATTAAGAATTGATAAAAATGTTGAAACTCATCAGATTTCTGAAGAGGATTGAGTTCCAACTTTAGAAGTCAATGTTTCTCTGCTGAGCCAATGTTTCTTCTGAAGATTCAGACCAATGTTCCACAGACCAAGACTCAGTCCTGTGGATGGTGTGCGATAATTCAAGGCTCTGTCAGAAGTGGAGTCTGAACTATCCATAACAAAGAAAAAGTTTTATTGCTTTATTGACCTGAAGAGTTTGTGGAGGATGAGTCAGAAGAGGAAAGTCTTATAGGGTTGTCATAATCTCTGCAGGGAATGATGACGTGGGAAAAAAGTGTGTGAGGAGGGAGTGGCCAGACTGTATGATAAATACAGAATAAATGCAATTGAATTAGTGAACTAAAGAACATGAGACTGGAACCACAGCCACTCGGTGACTGAGTAACAAGGTAGGCAAGAGAAGAAAGAAGACAGCGCTGGTCTCTAAATTGATAGCATAAGACTGGGCTCTCTCCTGGTATGATTAACTCTATTAGAGTTGGACGAGCAGAAGAGCATTGACCACACCAGTCCTAGGTTTAGAAGAACAGCAACCAGATGATCTCCATAAAACAAAGCATTGTTTTATTTTGTTTTATTTTTTTCATCTGGGACAAGGACTATTTATCCTATGTCTGTTCACATATGTAGAATGTTCAAGTGAGGTGAACATATTTACCCACGGGTCAGTTGTAGCCACACCTATTACCAAAGTATGGACATGAAAATAATGGGGTTCTTTTGTGCTTTACTAGATCTAAAATGGTGCCATTTTATGTAGAAAACCTGAAAGAATACAAATGGAAAAATTGTGCAAGTAGGTCGTCTGGCCTGTTCATTGAAAACCTCCAGCTTAACACTGGACACCGAGGCATTATGCGTAAGCTCAGTTTTATTGGATTTTTTTTCTCTAGGAATTCCAATATTGTGTGATGTGATTGAGAAAAACAATGGCCTTGCTCCTTGGCACTGGGATTCAAAGACAACTGCTGTAGGAATATATTGTGTTTTTCAATCGCACGGTTTAGAAAGGCTGCCATTCATCTAGACAATTGATTTGACATAGAAATGGTGATGAAAAACGTGTTTTTGTTTTAACTGTTTAGGAAGCTCTTACACAGTTTGAGAAAAAAAATACAAAAAACGGTTGCTTAGAAGGTATATGATTATACATATTGCATATGTATAATATAGTCATATTATTTATTATTTACATATATATGAAACAGACAACTGCTTGCTTAAGAAATTTGTTCTCCTAGTCTTAGAGAAACAGAAAAATTTCAAGGTATTTTGTCCTTTTAAATGACATTTTTGTTTAAAAAAAACTACTTGTTCATTTCAATAATGGATAAAGAACTAGAGACATTTATCTTTATAATTTTTCCTTTTTTTTTTTTTTACCTTCAGGGGTCAGGATATACTGAAAACAACTCAAGATAAATCCAGGGAGGCAGGAAACCATAAAGTCACCAAGACCACATTCAGGCAAGAAATACAAAGGTAGGTAAACTTTTTGTCCCATTGATCCTTGGATTGAGGGTGTCACCAAACATGTCTTTAGTGCTTTAAAGCCAGAGGACACTGAAGAAAAAGGGTAGTGATGTGGCTTCAGTTTAGAAAATTTACTCAGTATTGTCCTATCAACCATTTCTAGTGATAAATTAATAGTGAGCAATACTAGAGATATCGCTTGAATATCAGAGATATAAATTGCCATTTGGTGTCTCCTGGGAGTCTGAGGGTAGTAGAGAAAGAACATGTTTTGATATTTCTATTCTTCTTAGTGGTGCCTCTTTAAATTGACTCAGTGACAGCCAATGGCCCATTAAAATCTTTTAAAATTCTAGCCTTTAACTCTGGAGAGAATGTCAGTATATCAATTATTACTCTCCTTGGAAATAATTTTCTGAAGGACCACCAAAAGCAATTCATGTCAATTGTGTTTTGTTTTGTTGAGAGAGGGTCTTGCTATATAGCCTAGGCTGATCTTGAACATTTATCTCAGGCTTTGGCCTTAGCCTCAGAAATGGTAGGATTGCACAACTATTTTCAAGAAAATATTCTTGATAGTGTCGACAGGTGGGCATACAGCTCAAAATAAAGCATTTTGAGGAATCAGAAAAACACTATTTTTAAACCATTTACGTATAAGTATCTCAATATGTAGATATATACGCACACATTTAAGACATGCATTTGATAGGTATGTTGACAATTTAGGCCACCTCTGTATTTCAGTCTTAATTGCATTTTATAATGGTGGAATTTGCCTTGAGGCCACTCTGACCTTTAGTTCTGTGTTCTGCCATCTGGAGTGAGAAATTAATTCTTCCATTTACAGTTTAGATGATGTAGGAGGGCATGGGAAAGTCCTCAGCCTGGGCTGAAGTGTTCTCCTGTTCTCAGATCCTCGAAAGAACAGGTTCTCAGGCCCTTTGCCTGGGCTTCTGGAGACCAGTGTGCACTTTCTTTTCACCCAGTGAGATTGAGATACTGCTAATGGGTTCCAGGTCTTATTGGAACATTTTCATTGTAATTTCAATGTTTAAACTTGTCAGTGAAGAATAGTATCTTCATTGACATTTACTTTTTATAAGCAAGTGATTTCAGTAAAATAATTTTGTGAAAAACATTTATTTCTACTACAGCCATTCTAGTCTCTACACTGCAGAAAAATAATAAAATCATAAGTACTTGTTTTGCACTTGAGGAGAACTAGAAATGATACATAAAGAAATTACCGGGTCAGTAGGGTGGGCTGAATGCTCAGGATTTATCAATAGAAACCAGTGAATTCTCCCCAAAAGCTCTGGGAGGAGGTGAAGAGGGTTGTTCCTTTCCAGGATGAAGGCTGGCCTGCTGGCCAACTGCACATATTTAGCCAGTGGGTGGTGAAGTTGGATATGAGTCTAATTCTGTCTTCTGTTAAACCTATGTCCTTGGCCAATGTGGACAGCAAAAGCTAGAATTCTGACTTTAAATGATCATAGCATCTCACTCTCATCAGACATTTATTCTCCACTGCTGAAATATACGCTCTTAGGCGGGAATAATATTTCTCTACTCATTGAACTCTGTGACAGAAATAACACATTTCACACATTCATTTTTATAGGAAAACACTAATTTCTCAACCCTCTCAAAAATTAATGAGAGCAAAAAATTAAAAATATTAGGCAAAGAAATCAGAAATCAACAAAAGAAAAAATACAGTTAGTATATGTATAACTGGAATGTAATAGTTTTCAAAGTTGGAAATTTTTTTTGCATAATTTTATAGTTATAGATGAAAAGATAATACCTACACTTTTGATTTTCTAACAGATTCCAAATGTTTATTTTAAGAAAATAATGTGTATACCACTTAGAAAGTTTAGACAGTAAAAGCTATTTAAAACACACACACACACACACACAAACACACAAACACACACACACACACACACACACACACACAATATTCCCAATAAATCAGGAAAACCTCTAAGGGTTGATTGTAACACATTTGATCACCTGAACTTAAATTCACTTTATAAATTCTGATAGATAAAATAGAAAGAGAAATAATTATCATCTGTGTTAAGAACTACTTTAAATTCTTTACAATATATGTTACATTTTTTTTTTTGTTTTTATGTTACATTTTAAATTTTAACTTCTAGGTGGTATTAGTGGCAGTCCTTTTTGTTTTACAGACTTGGTAACTGGGCACCAGAGAAGCTAAACAGCTTGGCCTCGTTCACACAGACAATAAGTAGCAAAAGTGAATTACTACTCATGAGGTTTAACCCATGAGTCTTTAGTCTTAAATACTGTACATTGCTGTTTCTTAGAAGTCGTAACTTTGAAAAGTTATAATTATTTGGGAAAAGATGTCAAAATAATGAGTATCAAAATAAAAGAACACAGTAACTTAGGAATAGAGAAGATAACTGTATAAGTCAGTTTACTTTTCCATAATAAACAGACAAGTATAGATAAAACAATAGCTATAGATATAACAATCTGATTTATAACAATAATATATACCCATGTATAGCCCTATAGAAAATATGTAAGAATCAAATGAAAAGAGTAAAAGTAGAATGAGAAGCATAAAACAAGATCAGCAGTGAGCAACGTTTATATCGCTTTCCTGGATAAGAAGAATAAGTGTTGTGTAAAATTTATCTACCCCATATTTACTTACGAATTTAAAATAACTTAATTTGCAACCCAAAAGAGAATTTGGGTAAAAGTTTGCTATTGAAATGGAAGAATGAATGGCTTGAGAAAGAAACCATTTTGGGAAAAAAAAAAAGGGATAGTTTAAGAATTTTCCATTTCTGGGTATAAAAACATGCTAAAATGCTATAACTAATACAGTGATCTTCTTCGCCCTCCCCCCACTAAAATAGAAATTTAAAGGAGCAGTTATAGTTTGAATGAGAAATGTCCCCGATAGGCTCCCGTAGTTGAACTCTGGGTTTCCAGATGGTGGCCCTGTTTGGGGAGGTTATGGAATCTTTAGGTGGTGCACCCTTGCTGGAGGAATTACATCACTGGGGTATTTGAGTATTTATAGCCATGCCACCACTTCTAGCTTGCTCTCTGCTTGCCTATGTGTGGTTGAGATGTGACCAGTCAGCTTCCTGCTCTGGCTGCCATACCTGCCTGTTGCCATTCTGTTCCTGTCTTTGTGGGTTCTGTCTTTCTGGAGCTGTAAGCCAAAATAAGCTTTCCTTTCTCTGGTCTGTCTGGTCATGGTATTTTATCACAGCAACATCAAAGTAACTAATACGGTAGGAACTAAATTAGTTTGAGCACAGTATATGAAAGTAACACATAAATACAGATATCTTATGTTGACTACTCAATGACCAGAACAACAGTAATTTGTTAAATTTTGGAAAATGTAAATTTTATTATAATACACAAGTATTGAATGAAGATTGATGAAAGAATAAAAATGACAAGATATAATTGGTTCAATAAAGATGTTAAAAGAAGAATCCATGGCAGAACAGTGACAGATTGCATTATATTAAAGCTTCCTTATATGTAAATTAACACGAGACACAAACAGCATCATCCTAACAATGACTTTGTTTTACTTATTTTGAGAATAGAATTAATGAATCTAACATTCCAAAAATATGATTGTTTAAAGGCCTAGTGAGACAGAAGCCTATGAGTAAGTTGGTTTCCTACCCTTTGCAATAAATATCACCAAGGTCACTGTCAAAGGATAGATATGTTGTCATAAAATATCATACATAGGTATGTATGTATATATGCATGTGTGGTGTGTGTCTATATATGTGTTTGTGGCGTGTCTCTGTGTATGTGTGTGTATGTCTGTGCAGTGTGTGTGTATGTGTGTCTGTTTGTGTGTGTGATCAGCTAAAAGTAACAACAGCATTAGCATTACAAGCAACATCCTGGAAAAGCAGCAATTTTTCATCAAAAAGACGAATTAAATTTGAGCTAGAGCATTCACAAGAGTGGGGGATTTTAAGTAGGATTTTTCTTTTAATAATTATTGCATGTCAGGGCATATTTTAGAAGTTATTTGTAACATCTTTGAATAATTAAAGTTTTGTACAAGTTTTGAACATGTATCATCAGTAGTAAAAAAAAAAATGAAATCATTCCAGTTTTTTAAATGCGATAGTTAATAGCAGTGGAGTGGTACAGTGATAAGATGTGAAGAAAAACGGTTCCTGTCTTTATTGTAAAGTATGGTGCAACAAGGATGGCTGGTTATTTCCCCTCCATCCAGAGCAGCGTATCCTTTTCAAATGCTGGGGTCCCGAAGCAAATGTGAAAGGGAAATTTATCATCATCAATATACACTGAAGATTTCTAAAGGTTTTAGGGCTTCGGAGGCAAAAGTACTTGCTGCACAAGCCTGACAGTCTGAGGTCAATCTCTTGAAGCCACAGTGGGAAGACAGAATGGGTCTGACCTCCATGCACATGCCAGCACATGTGTACCTGTGGGCATATAAAAGGATGAATATAAACGCTTTAGTTTATGTGAAATATAACAAGTAACGGCAGCCTGTACTATTACAACCAGTTGGCCCTATTAGTAAAAAAGGAACACTTTTTTTTTTCCCCCTTGAGGTTCTGTTAGCATAATTGCAGAATTTTGGCGAGAGTAACCAACTGGCCATGGCCTTTCTATCCTTTCTGGTTGGATCCATGTCTTTGAGCAAAGCATTGGTGCTTGACCACAGTTGGTCTCCTTGAGAACATGGAGGCTGATCCATGCTCTTCTGCCATCACTCAGCTGAAGGGACGTCTCATTTTTTTCATCTGCTGCTCTTTTGATTGCAAGCTTAAGTTATGCTGTACTATATATTCAGCCATCTTTTCCCACCTTTCTTCATTGTCCCTTAGTTGAATTTGATACTTCAATTATCATAAAATATCAACAATAGAGTGTTTCCTTTTTGTCTGACATAGCTTGTTATCAAGAAGGTTTTGGCCTTAGGGTTTGGCCAGCAACCATCTTATGTGCCCTTCCAACAAGAGTTTAGGTACTCTGAATGTTACATCCCTGGTAGACATATCCTTCAGGCTCAGAAGGCATGCTCAAAAATGTTTGAAAACAAGAAAGGAATACATCATGACTGCCTCTGCAATACTCTTCCTGAACACACATAGGTAGTCTTTATTTAAAGGTTGTGTCGGTGGTGTGTGTTGTAGTGTGGTGTATATATAGTGAAATGGGGGGGTATAGTGTGTATGTGTGTGTGTGTTGTAGTGTATACAAAGAGAATGAAGGTGTCTGTGGAGGCCAGAAGAGAGTTTTGTTGAAGCTGAAGTTCATCCTGGTGCTTATGAACTACCTGAGATGGGTGCTGGGAACCAAATTTGGGCTCTGCAAGAGCAGCAGTGATCCATCTCTCCAGCCTCAGATGGAGGTGTTTTAAAATAAGCAATTTCTTTTCTCTCTCTCTCTCTCTCTTCTTCTTCTTCTTTTTCTTTCTTTCTTTCTTTCTTTCTTTCTTTCTTTCTTTCTTTCTTTCTTTCTTTCTTTCTTTCTTTCTTTTTCTTTCTTTCTTCCTTTGTCTTTCTTTCAATAAGTATTTTTATTGCAACAAAACTGCCTTGACATTAAAAAAAAACAACTATAAAAACTTTTCTCTCTCATTAGTAAGAGAGACTAACATTTTGTTTTAAATGACTAACAAAGTCAAACAAACACAGTCTAAAGATAACAAAGTCTTGTTAATCTTCACGCTTGCCAGACTGTCACTTTTTGAAGACTGTAAAAACCACCACCACAAACAGCAAAAAATAAATAATAATAATTAAAAAAAATATCTGTCAGTAGCAATTTGTAGAATGGAAAATGGAGAACAAAACAGGATATACTACTAGAGACCAAAGGGCTATGACAGACACCTCTGTAGTAGAATCAAGTAGAAAGGGTCAAGTTTACCAGGGTTTCTTAGACATCAAAGTGAAGGTTAATAACTACACACACACACACACACACACACACATACACACACACACACTATGCTGCACATAGTGTGTGTGTTTTTCTCACTCCTTTATCTAGCAAGAAGCTTCTGAGATTGTACCCCATTTGTCCCGTGCCTGATGCTGTTTGCTGCGGTTCACCTGCATAGAAATACTGAGCCTAAGTAAAACTAAGGGTGTTAAAGGAGACCTCCATCAGCATCAGATCACGAGTGCCTGGCAGTTTCCATGGATGCATGCTAGCTTTAGTAGTCTCAAGAATATGATGCAGAAACAGAAATCAGTTTGGTATATTCAAAAAGCCAAGCAAGTCTGAGTGGATGGAATTGGAGAAAAATATTTCTGTTTTTTATTGATGGAATGACTTCTGGTACTAGAAAAAGTTCCAGAAGCTTGAACCACTAAGACTGGATATAGTACAGGGAGTATAGATATGAGATAGGAGTACTGAATGGCACAGTGAGTGACTAATGCCACAGAAACTAGTTCACGTGTCAATTTAGATCATGGGAATGAAAAGGGTTCCCGTGAAAAACTGACCACCAGGCTAATTTTGAGTTATGCCAGCAAACCTTGTCACCTAACTCAACCATTGGATAAATTATACATCTCCGATCCTTTGTTTCTATGTTAAAGAACCAGTGGTAGCAAATGAGAGTAGAAAGATATGATTCAAGTCGATGGTGAGAACTGAATAAAATGAGTGTTAATGAAGATATGGTGAGCACTTGATGGATAAATGGTTCTATTCAAATAAAAAATAAGATCTCACCTTGAACAGCAATTTTAGACTGTCTACAGCAGCCTAGAAAGTGAAGATGATGACACCCGTTGATGTTAAAAGTCCTCTCCATCAGAGATTTGTGAAAAAAAAATCTAAAATGTGTTGTAAAAGGACATAAATATTTGTCATTAGAAACTTCTGTTTTGTTAGCATTCTCTTGTCTGTGTTTAGTTTATGGACAATTTTAACTTCATTTTAGCTCAGCTTGTAGTTTTTGGATTATGCCAAAGGATCTAGATTGTCAACTTGAGTTTGTTACTTCAAAAGAGATCTTGGACTATGCATGTGTTACAGCCTGTTCAAAGGCAGCATGCAAGTGCATGTTAGGTGAGCTTGAATTTGCTGGAAGTAGGATGCTGTGCTGCAATCAATTTCTGTTTACCAGTCATGCTGTGGTTATCAATCATTGAGCAATTTACATGAGTCATTGAGAAATCCAGATGGATTCAGGTGGTTGAGCTCCTCCCAGATCATTCTAACAGAAGGCAAATAAAGCAATTAGAAATTGTCTGTTACCATATTAACCCAGTGAGCTGTGGTTGGTATTAAACTTGCTTACCAGTTAGCAAATAAGCACTTGGTGTTCCTCTTTCCGGGCTTCCTTTAACGACCTCACCTTGCCTTTGAACGTAACAATCTATGTTGTTCATAGGTAGGAAGCGTTTAGCGTAAGATGGCTTGATTTGCAATTTTTCCACTTTATGATGTGAAAGCGATAGTCATTCACCAGCAACTGTATTCTGAATTTGGAATGTTAGTGTTTTCTGGAACGCCAGTATGCCTTACAACACTCAGGCTATGATAAGCAGAAACAGTAAGCTGCGGCTTCCAGTCAACCGTGCAACCATGAAAGGAACAGTACAGCTTCTACAGTGACATTTCCAAGCCTTAGTGTTTCATAGATTAAGTGTGCTGCACAAGTTTTGACCTACAAGATTTAACAGTAGCCCATTGCCAGTCAAGGAACTCTTGTGAATTGTGTCTTGGGATATTTAAGCAACATAGAGAGTAAAGAATAAAATGAACTCCCACTTCTGAGAAGGGGCCCATTTCATTGTGGTGTTTCCTGAAACTCCTTTTAAAACAGCACTACAGTTAGTCACCTCTCAAAAGCGTCGCAAGTAGTATACATTGTTCTGATACCTTTTATATTTTCTCACATACATTTCTGTAACCATCTACATATTTTGTTTTGTTTTGCATATTTTAAATTAAAAACCGGATCTGCTTCTTTTTACATGATATTTTTCAGATCAGGGAGGTTCTCTCTTTCTAGCTCTGTGCTCCGTTTGGAATTTTGTATCACTTGATGAAACAAGCATTGCATTTGCTGTTCCTGCCCACTCACCCGCTTTCCTCTTAAGAGGGTCCATGATGACAGGATGTCATTGCAGGAAGAGTTAGTTATTAGTTATATCCTTCTTAGTTACTTTCCTTGTTGTGAACAAATGCCTCACAAGGAATAAAAAAGATTAAAAGGAATGTAACTTTTAAATTAAACTCACTTCAAAATATTTCATATTCCCCCAAGATATTTACAAAAATAAATACAAGCAGTGGTTTTTTTAAATTTAATTTTATTTTTTCACAATCAGTGTTTTTGTTCAGCATTTTAGAAACAGAATTTTAAAACCTTAGTGTATGCAGCATAAGTTGAATAGCATGTGAAAGGTAATAATCTGTCAGGTTAAATGTATATCTTTTTCAAATAAATTTATTAAAATTCTAACTTTTAGATGCTCAAGAACACAAAATAGCCCAATAACGTGTCAGGCTGTCATATTACCTTGCAAACAACATACACGTTGCTTTGGTAATTTTTACAAATGCCACTGGTAGAAAACTGTACATGTAAATGTACAGCAGTAGAAGGTCAAAGCAGTAACTACAAAGATGACATCATTTTCCCAGAGTGACATTGTTGTCCCCCACCTGCCCGTGAGCTAGCTGTTGCTATTTGTCTCTGATGGTATAATTTCTGACCGTCGGATGGCATTGTCGACATTTTAGCTGCTCATAATTATCAATTTCTTCAGCATATAGCGATTCTGTGTATGGCTAAGATTGCTGAAGTATGGGCTTAAACGACACATTCACATTGCATACATGCGAAGGCTCTCCCCTACTGAATTTACTATGTGGCTACATTATTACTGGTACATATTGGAGTCCCTGGTTTAACCCTGTGATTGTAGAGAGGTCTCCAACATGAACCTCTCAAGAGGTGCATGGAGTCCATTGTTATAATTTAAATGTATATCCATGGTTTAAGCTTATCACACGTGGTTGCGATTACAACAGCAATTTGTAATTCCTTCTTTTTTTTCTTGCATCAATTAGTAGTCTGCTGCATGCTTTCTAACACAAGGTGAACATTTAAACCTCATGAAGATTTTTTTGGGAAAGAGCCTGAAAATTGTAAATGAAATATCTTTCCTACCATGCTTTGGCAACTCCTGGCTACAATAGTCTCTGAAATCACTCAGAGGCAAAGCACAGAGCATAAACTGAGTCATGGATTACCAATCTTGAGTTTCCCTTGTTCCCACTTTGAATTACATGGACTCAAGCAAATTATTTAACCTTTATAAGCCTCAGTGTTATTTGTAAAATAAAACTAATGTTAGTACTACTCTCTTAAGGATATTAAAATTAAATCCATTGTTGTTTGTATAGTATATAAAATGTTTCTTCACTTGTCTATTTAATTAAGTAATATTATTTGATGTAACTTGCTATGATATTTGTGAAAATTTTCAAGTTTGGAGGTCATATCACTTTAAGGTTGTTTTCAAAGCATCTTTAACTTATTAAGCTTATGTTGATCTATACATTGTATGCAGACTTTTAATGGTAATATAGTCTAATGATGATGATGATTATAATTTTTCACCTTTTTAAAAAGTCCAAAGACTTTGCAGGACTAGAAAACTGTTTTAGATGCATAATAAAATATTTACACATTTCATAGCTTCGTGTATGATGACAAAAATTCATAACTGCTTTGAAAATAGTTTCCTAATTGTGCAAAAGTTTTGTTTCCATGCTAAGGGGCTAATATCCTGTCTTTACATATGTGCTTTGGATAGCAGGCTGTTTGGAATGCTAACTTGACTTTTTTTTTTTTTTTTTTTTTTTTTTACTCTTGTTTATCTGTGAAAGCTGTTATCAGGTTTCTTTAGTATGGGTTGGCACATGACTTATTTCCTAGTAAACAACCATCTGTTTCAATTATGCTTGAAACCTGTTCAACTGAAGTGGTTTCTGATTTAGAAACAGGGAAGAGAGTAGTAGCTCACTATAGACGAGCTTGGTGGGAGAGGAATGTATCAGCATGTTTTGTTTAAAGACTCACCACCATCATCAGAGCCCAAGGAGGAACTGGAATTGGAAGTTACTTTAACTGATGGGCGAATGTCCAAGTCAGCAGGCTCTTGATCAGGGAAGAAGATGATGGCAACAGAGGTGGATCTGACAGCCAGCAGGTTGGAGTCCCTGAGGTCCAGGAAGGCTCAGCAGATGGTATCCCAGCATGTGGGTCGGCCATGGTGACACAGAGTCTGGAGGAAGCTGATATCCAGACAGATAAGCAGAGAGGTCTGGTCATATATGCTTGGACCGCAATGTTGATCCTGGGCGGAAGGGATAGTGAGCCATCCGGGATGCTGATGCAGAGGCTGCCTTCGGTGTGGTCTCTGTGTCATAAAAGCTGTGGTGTTTCAGGACTGGCAGTGTGTGAAGACTGAGTCACGTCACTCTTTCCCAAGCATTGCAAAACACAAGTGCGTTAGTCAATAAGTGTTCTTCATTACTAATGGGGATAGTTAGATCCCCATTTGGGATGGTGGCAGGTGGTTGCTTACTGCTGAAGCCTGCTTGCAGAGGATGAGAAATGGTGGAAGCTGCTGAGTTTCCTTATAGTGACAGGAGTGTGGCTGACCTTCTTCCTGGCAGGCATTGTCACACCATATTCTTTTTACTTGGAGATATTCTATATCAAGCCAAGGAGGACGCTGGGCACTGAATCACCCGAGTTTAGGTTTATACATCCTTCTGTTGTTGGGCTCAGACCTTACATATACTTATATTTCTGTGGTTGGTGGAAAAACCCTCAAAACAAAACAAAATTCAAGCATTCTCATGATTTATGCTTTTAAGAGTATTTGTTTTTTTTTTTTTATGTGTCTATTTGAATGCCTTCACATATGTATGTGCACCTTCTGGTGAATGTGGAGGTCGGAAAGGGGCAACAGATCCCCTGAGACCGAAGTTATAATTGTCATGAGAAATGGACCCCAGCACCCCTTCAAGAGAAGCAAGTATACTTAACTACTGAGTCATCACTCGATGCTGTATTTATATTAAAGGAAAATTTATTTTAGGAGGTTGCTATGAAGTTTTGAAACTTCAGTTTTTCCAAAGATTTTTCAGTAAGGGGAGAAGTCTGTATTTTATTTTTAAAATGGGCATTGTTTAAGATGGTAAAGTGGTCTAGTGATAGTATTCACTTAGCAAACGGCAGTTATCTTCAGTGATTATCCAATTACTTGGAGCTTGTGGAATCTAACATTTTGAATTCTAACCTGTACAGCATTGGGTAAGATTATTCACCATATAGAGCTTTGCTTTCTCCGTTTCTCTGTTCTTTATTCAATACTGTAATTTTGGTCCTCCTCAGCAAATCGCAATGACAGGCAGCTTTCCCTTTTTATTGGAAACTTCATTTAAAAATCATTTTCATATATTCTACTCTTATTCATCCTCACGATATGAAAATAACTGTATCTGTCGATGTACACTGCAAATGACAAGGAACTGACTTTAGTGACTTTGGGAGCTGGCAGAAGAACTTGCCAGAAACTTTGGAGCAATAGTTGAAACATCTCTCCACAGAAAGAATTCATCTCAACAAACCCTCGTTCTGCTCTCACGTCCTTCAAGTGATTGGTGCTGGCCCACCCTGATTATCGAGGATAAACTTCTTAGAGTCAGCTGATTGCAGATGCTATGACGTCTACAAAATACCTCACAGCAACACTTACGTCAGTATGTGATAACTGAGGACAATGGCCTCAACAACCTGACTCATGGAGTTGTCGTCAAGGCCCAGCCTTCATTCCCTTAGCACCCCTATGCCTTTTCATAAACCACCTTTCATCTCAGGG